>NW_006431557.1:0-340 GCF_000325575.1 Pteropus alecto | reverse complement strand
CTTCAAACGGCTGTTCAACATCTCGATTTTCTTCAATTACGCCATTTGAGTGGATATTTGGACCCTTAATAGTGTTCCATATGCTTCTTAAATTATTTTTATAATCTTGGCATCTTATCTCTTGCCATTCTGATTGTGTGTCCTTAGCTTTCTCATCCATTAGATAGGGCATTTGATCCTTTTCTTTATTCACTTTGTTTATTCCTTTGTTTATTCCATTTAATATACTTCTCATCTCAGATAATGCGTTCTTCATTTCTGATTCTCTTTTATAATTTCCATTTCCATTATTATAAGTTTTTTTAATTTCTTTGTTGAAGTTCTCACTGAATTCATCTAC
>NW_006431556.1:0-311 GCF_000325575.1 Pteropus alecto | reverse complement strand
CTTTAAAAAATACTGATGGGATTTTGATAGGGATTACAATTAATCTGCATAATGCTTTAGGTAATATGGTCATTTTAACTACGTTGATTCTTCCAATCCAAGAACACAGAATATCTTTCCATTTTTTTGTATCTTCTTCCATTTCTTTTAATAAAGTCTTATAGTTTTATTATATCAGTCTTTACATGTTTAATTAGATTTTATTCTTTTTGTTGCAATTGCAAAAGGAATATTTTTTCCACTTCTTTTTCTGACATTTCATTACTAGTGTATAGAAATGCTATGAATTTTTGAATGTTGATTTTGTATCC
>NW_006431555.1:0-754 GCF_000325575.1 Pteropus alecto | reverse complement strand
ATCTAAACATTGTAAAGACCTTTTCATTGTAAAACAGCATCTTAGTATTTTTGTTTTGGTCTCAAAGAATGTTCACTAGGAGGAGACCTCAAGCAATCTAGTCCAACACCTTCATTTCTTTTCTTTTCTTTTCTTTTTTAGGCGAGGCAACCCTTGGTTGACCTCACAGATTGCAAGGACCTCGTCAGTTTACAATCACTTATTTTTTATTTATTTTTTACACCTACAGCATCTGGTCTTCCCAGGTGGTCTCCCATCCAAGTACTAACCAGGCCTGACCTTGCTTAGCTTCTGAGATCAGACGGGATCAGGCTTGTTCAGGGTGGCATGGCTGTAGACCCAACACCTTCATTTCAAGAACTGAGAAACTAACGTCAGAGAGATGAAGCCCCTTCGTCAAATTTACTTAACTAATCCATGGCTGAACAAGGTTTCATCCTTGGTCTGCTGAGTTTCTGTTTACTGCTGTTCCCACTAGGTTTGGAAAGGATTTAGATTCAATGTCTTCATATTACAAAATGGAACATTTAGAACTCAGACAAGAATCAACTTACCCAAAGTCGAGTATACAATGAAATTTAACGGTCAAAATTGTTAGTGGTGCCAAAATGGTTTCTTTTTAATTAATGCATCAAAAGTCACTGATGAAGACAGCAAAAGTTAAGGTCCTATTGAAGACAAAGTAGCAATTTAGAAAACGTTTGATTCAAAAGTTAATTTATTAGCAAAATAATATTCATGTTACACTTCTATA
>NW_006431554.1:0-527 GCF_000325575.1 Pteropus alecto | reverse complement strand
TTTGTCCCCTTACCACAACTATGGGGAAGAAGGACAACACCACAGGACCAGTCCAGTATTATCCCTAGAGGAAGATTAGGATATCGTGAGGGAGAAATACAGGCAGGCCAGCCCCCTTTCATGTTCCTGAGGCGTCCACTGCGCCTGCAGCGCAGATCCAGGGTGTGCAGTGTGGAGGCTGGGAGGACCTGCCACTGCGGTCCTGAGGCAGCAGAAGTTTCTTGCACCCACTCCCCACTGACTCTCTGCCCCCAGACAGAGGAATGCTGGGAAAGGAGACATCAACACATATTACACGGGTGGCAGCAGCATCGTTTTCCTGTTTTGTAAGACAGGTCATTTTCTCAGTCTCCCCCAGAACGTTTCTGCAGTGTGGTATGTTTCACCTCCCAAATTCTGATGCTAGTGAACTGAGGGGCATGGAAAGTCCCTCACAAGACAGGTGAATGTGTTTTTTTGTCTCTAAGAGCGAGTCTCCATGCAAAGAAATTTAATTATTGGAAATTGTTTGATGTTAGTGATTTATA
>NW_006431553.1:0-413 GCF_000325575.1 Pteropus alecto | reverse complement strand
TCCATGTATTCGTGGTTCTTCCTGCTTTCTTTTTATATTGATCTCTAGTTTTAAAGCATTATGATTAGAGAACATGGTTGGTATGATTTCAACCCTCTTATATTTGTTGAGGCTATCTCTGTGTCCCAGTTTGTGGTCAATTCTTGAGAATGTTCTATGTACACTGGAGAAGAATGTATAAACAGCTGTTTTGAGATGGAAGGCTCTGTAAATGTCCATTATGTCCCGTTGGTCTAATGTATCATTTAAGAATATTATTTCCTTATTCATTTTCTGTTTGGATGATCTTTCCATATCCGACAGTGGGGTATTTAGGTCCCCTACTACAACAGTGTTTCGATCTTTTTCTCCCTTTAGCTCTGTTAGTAATTGCTTTAAATATTTCAGGGCTCCCTGATTAAGAGCATAGATAT
>NW_006431552.1:0-1284 GCF_000325575.1 Pteropus alecto | reverse complement strand
CTTTCCTTTCTCTACTGTATGTTTTTGGCCTTTTTCCCCAAAATTATTTGCCCATATAAATATGAGTTTATTTCTGGACTCTTGATTCTGTTCCACTGATCCGTGTGTCTGTTTTGCTGCCAATACCACGCCGTTTGATTACTGTCACTTTGTAGTATAATTTGAAGTCAGGCCGAGTGGCACCTCCAGCCTCATTCTTTTTTCTCCAGATGGCTTTGTCAACTAGGGGTCTTTTGTGATTCTATACAAATCTGATGATTTTTTGTTCTATTTCTTTAAAAAATGCCAATGATATTTTGATGAGAATTGCATTAATTGCATTAAATCTGTATAATGCTTCAAGCAATATGGTCATTTTATCTATGTTGATTCTTCCAATCCAAGAACATGGAATACCTTTCCATTTCTTTGTATGTCCTTTGAATTATTTCAATAGGGTCTTGTAGCTTTCATTATATAGGTCCTTCAGATGTGTTGTTAAATTTATTCCTAGGTATTTTATTCTTTTTGTTGCAATTGCAAAAGGAATTATTTTCTCCACTTCTTTTTCTGACACTTCATTATTAGCGTATAGGAATGCTATAAATTTTTGAACATTGATTTTGTATCCAGAGATTTTGTATTTGCTTATTGATTCTACTATTGTTTTTGTGGAATCTTTAGTGTTTTCTATATAGAGAATCATGTTATCCATAAATAGTGACAGTTTGACTTCTTTGTTTCCTATTTGGATGCCTTTTCAATCTTTTTCTTGCTTGATTGCACTTGCTAGGACCTCTAATGTTATATTGACTAGCAGCGCCGATAGTGGTCAGCCTTGCCTTGTTCCTAACCTTAGAGGGAAGATTTTTTGTTTTTCACCATTAAGTATAATGTTGGCTGAGGGTTTGTCATATAAGGCCTTTATTATGTTAAAGTACTTTCCTTCTATACTGATTTTCTTAAGTGTTTTGATTATAAATGGACGCCGTATCTTGTGGAAGGCTTTTTCTGCATCTATTGATATGATCATATGATTCTTATTTTTTAATTTGTTTATGTGGTGTATTACATTAATCAATTTGCATATGTTGAACCACCCCTGTGGCCCTGGGATGAAGCCCACATGATTGTGGTGTATAATTTTTTTAATATGTTGCTATATTCAGTTCACTAGTATCTTATTTAGGATTTTTGCATCTGTGTTGATGAGAGATATTGGTCTGTAATTTTCTTTTTTTGTGTTATCTTTATAAAGTTTCAGTGCCAGAGTAATATTGGCCTCACAAAATGAGTTGGAAAGTA
>NW_006431551.1:0-790 GCF_000325575.1 Pteropus alecto | reverse complement strand
GAGCACCCTGTCCCCGCTTCTCCATCCGTGCCGGGAATCTGACGTAATACTCCACTTCTTGATGGCTCTGTTTGCCAAAGACAAACTTAAGGGTTTCGTGGAGACATCACCGGAGAGATGAAAGACTACTCGGGGCTAACGCTGAGAGCTTTAGAAGGAATGTTCTCTTAAGAACAGCCAAGTGCCGTCTTTCGATTTCCTCGCCTTGGCACAGGGGCAGCAAAAGCCACCTGTTTATTTACATGGTGTCTCATGTAAAGTTACTTTCACGATTCCTTCCTCTCAGCTTCCCTTTGTCACTCCCTGCCCCTGCCGCTCAGAGCTGTCCTCACTTGACCCACGTGCTCCCCCCTCTACCCTTTGAGGGGCCTCCTGTTGTCCGGGGTGAGTCCCAAGCCCACCCCCAGGAGACCTGTCCCCATCAGTCCAACAACACACGACACCTTTTGGTTCTGCACACTGATATCCGCGCCCCACACTCCATCATGTGTTGACTTATTGGTTTGCTAATTAGAAAAGGACCCTAAAAACAATCCAAACTCACCCCCGCATTTTAGACGCGAGGACACGGGGTATGAGACAAAGTCGAACCCTGCTCAAGGTCAACGCAGAAACACGACAGGAGAGTGAAAACGGGCCCCGCCCTCCTGTCACTTCCTGCTCCCACAATGCCATGCGGTGGGTCCACGCGCACCATCCCCGTCACTTCCTGCCACCCCACAATGCCCTGCGGCGGGTCCACGCGCACCATCCCGTCACTTCCTGCCCCCACAATGCCCTGCGGTGGGTC
>NW_006431550.1:0-1537 GCF_000325575.1 Pteropus alecto | reverse complement strand
TTTTTTTTTTTAGTTATGCTTTTGAAGTCATTTCAATGGGACTTCATTTAAGATCAATAAAACTATGTGCTCAGTTATGTTAACTGGGCTGATCTTCAGACGGAGATACCAATTCAACCATTCCAACTGGGAAAGTGTTGAAATGCTTAAATACTAGTTGAGAAATATCTATTACCCTGAACTCTCTGCAACAACTTGTGTCCTTATCTCTTGCTTCTTTTCCCCAAACTCCAAAGGTTCCACATGATCAATTCAACTGAAACATGAATGCAAGACTAAGGAGGGCACCTGCAGGGCCTGCTCTGTCTCTTAGAAAAGCGTTCATCCTGATTGGTCATTGCCCACATTTTGCCACATTGTTTTTTGTTTTTTGTTTTTTTAGTGCTTTGAAATATCAACCTTTAAAATAAATCAGAAATCAAGTGTTCATTTTTTGATGAGAAATTGTCAACAAATTAATTTTTGGTCATGAAAGTTTATATAGGGGAAACTTAAGAATGTATTCAAAACTACTAAATTATTATTTATTGATTATTTTCTAAGAAATGAAAGAGATTGCTCAAAGTGTATGGTTAAATGGTGTGAAGTATTCCTCAAGTTTTTTCAGAAAAAGCATGAAAAATGAGACTCTAGTTACCAGATTGGTTTTCCTTAGGGAGAAATTTGTACTCTTGGTGCATTGAATATGCCACTAATTTTGGAAAAGTCTGCACTGGTGCTTCACAGACGTAAAATGCCTTCACTACCTTATAAACTAGTGCATGCTGACTTGCTCTCTTGACACTTCTGTTTCAATTTTTTAAAACACCGAAGGCAGATTGCATAGCTTTCCATGTGGTTCCTGGAATTGAAAATCTCGTATAAAAGTGAATTCTAACTCAGATGAAAACTTTATAGTTATATCCAGTTTAGCACTTTTATCTTTCCTATTCCAGTCAAAGCTATCTAAGCCTAGGTTTTATGGTAGTGTCCTATAGTGGCGTGGGAGATAATTCTGCTATTAGTTTTTTTTCCCTCTCTTCTTTTAATGCCACTCAGGCTCCATAGGAGAATAGAAAGGGAATATGGAGGATGAGAATATTAATAGTGGGACAAAAGATTTCTCATGCCCGGTGGTATCTTACTCCATTCTGCACAATGACCTGAATGAGCATGCACGAAAATATAGGTTGTGCTATGAAGTACATGTGAGACTCACATGGGTGACTCATTTTGGGAGAGCCTGCCTGATGCCTAGTTCTCTAATGTGGGTGAGTCGCTGCAATTGACCTCTTTCAACTTCCCTTTAGAGTCTATGAGTAGAAAACTTACAGGCTTTTACTTCTGGGGTCCCTTTGTCCAGGGGATCACTCCACAGATGAAGGTATAGGTGAGATGATTCAAGCGCGACTCCCTCTTTAGATCTGCTTATTCAATAGACTTGCAGACCTTCCCTGTGTTTATGCTGAGCAGAGGCAAGTAGAATTGGAGAGAGATGGCTGGGAGGAGAATTGGGCCAGAGAGGGAGAAGCCTATGCTGTCACTATTTCAAGTGCAA
>NW_006431549.1:0-927 GCF_000325575.1 Pteropus alecto | reverse complement strand
TCCCAGGGATGTGCTCATGGCCCAGTGTCCAAGTCAGGTCGGCCTTGCTTGTGCTGAGCAAAATAGGAGGTAAACCTAGAGCATTCTGATAACCAGAGCCAGAGGCTGAGGGGCTGCCATGCTCTCAGGAGGCCATGACTGGAAGAAAAGCAAGACAAGAGAAAATAGTCTCAAGTAACAGTGTCTGAGGATCCACTGTGTTCACCCGACTACTCAGCTGGTACCGAGGTCAAGTTTAAGGCCACGGTGTCAGGTTCTTGGGGCTCAGCATCCAGCCAGAATTCTGAACTCCAGAATATGACAACCTTTTTCTATCACCATTTCAATTTTCAAAATATTTATAATACATGTTACTTTTTCATTTTGAAATGTCCTAGATGGATGTTGATGAGTATATGTCAGTGGGCACAATAAAATAAAAAATAACATAAATGAGAAGAAAGATATGAGAAATAAATCTATTTGTTAGGGCGCAAACACTCACTGTGGCTGTGCAGTACATAAAATATTAACCTTATTGCGGGCTTTTATTTTAATAAGAAGCTCTTGGACTAAATAATGGAAACCAAGTACAGTAATATACTTTCCAACAGTGCTATGGGCAGCCCCTTGGGACTATCAGGGGGGACTTGGTAAGTGACACTTGTACAGGTTTAAATTTGAAATTGCATTTAATTTGTATGTCCTATTACTTAGTTGAAAACATGTACCTCTAAGGCAAATACAGACTGAAATGGGCATTGAGCTAAAAATATTTGAGAGGCAATAATTTGCCTTAATGGCATTCACACCTAGATGGGAAAAGTAATGAAGCATCTCAGGGGAGGTGTTTCTTTGGCTTAATTTGTTTTCACGCTGTTACCAAGTTGTCAACCTAAGGACAGTACTGAGAGACTGCTCATGAACTTGTCTTTTGTTTCGGCTCAT
>NW_006431548.1:0-1386 GCF_000325575.1 Pteropus alecto | reverse complement strand
AAAAGTTCATATCGTTACAGGCCTATCTCCAAAAATGAAAATGAGCCCAAATAAACAACCTAATGTTTCATCTAAAAAAACTAGAAAAAGAAGAACAAATGAAGCCTAAAGTTAGCGGAAGGAAAGAAATAATCAAAATTAAAGCAAAGATAAATGAAAATGAAAAAAAAAATAGAAAAAAATAAATGCAACGAAGAGCTGATTCTTTGAGAAGGTTAATAAAATTGACAAACACATGGCTAGACTCATCAAAGAAAAAGAGAAAGGACACAAATAAACAAAATTAGGAATGAAAGAGGGGAAATTATGATTGACATTGCAGAAATATAAAGGATCATACAAGAATACGATGAAAAGTATCTAACACCAAATTTAATAACCTCGAAGAAATGAACCAGTACTTAAAAAAAATACAATTTTCCTAGATTGAATCAAAAACTGAAAAATCTAAATAGACTGATCAGCAGTATGGAAATGGAAACAATCATCAAAAACCTACCAAAGAGTAAAACTCCAGGACCAGATGACTTCACCAGGGAATTCTATTAAACATTCAAAGAAAATTTAATACCTATTCTCCTCAAACTCTTCCAAAAAATTGGAGAGGAGGCAATATTTCCCAACTCATTTTCTCAGGCCAATATTACTCTGATACCAAAACCTGGTAAAGATAACACAACAAAAGAAAACTCCAGACCAATATCTCTCATGAATACAGATGCAAAAATCCTAAATAAGATACTAGTGAACCGAATACAGCAACATATTAAAAAGATTATTCGCCATGATCAAGTGGGCTTCATCCCAGGGGCACAGGGATGGTTCAAAATACGCAAACTGATTTATGTGATACAGAACATAAACAAATTAAAAAATAAGAATCATATGATCATATATGATCAATAGATACAGAACATTTTTTTTTCAAGATACAGCATCCATTTATGATCAAAACACTTAACAAAATCGGTATCGAAGGAAAGTACCTTAACATAATAAAGGCCATCTGTGACAAAAGCTCAGCAACATTATACTTAATGGTGAAAAACTAAAAACCTTCCCTCTAAGATGAAGAACAAGGCAAGGCTGTCCACTATCACCACTGTTATTCAGTCTAACATTGGAGGTCCTAGCGAGTGCAATCAGACGAGAGAAAGATATAAAAGGCATCCAAATAAAAAACAAAGAAGTCAAACTGTCACTATTTGTGGATGACATGATTCTCTATAGAGAAAACCCTAAAGACTCCACAAAAACACTTCTAGAAACAATAAGCAAATACAGTCAAGTTTCTGGATACAAAATCAATGTCTAAAAATCAATAGCATTTCTATACTCCAATTAATGAAGGGTCAGAAAAAGAAGTGGAAAAGTAATTCCTTTTGC
>NW_006431547.1:0-899 GCF_000325575.1 Pteropus alecto | reverse complement strand
AAATAAATGAAATTGAAAATAAAAAAAAAAAAACAATAGAAGAAAATAAATGCCGCAAAGAGCTGGTTCTTTGAGAAGGTTAATAAAATTGATAAATCCCTGGCTAGACTCACTAAAGAAAAAAGAGAAAGGACACAAATAAACATAATCAGGGATTAAAGAGGGGAAATTACGACTTACATCCCAGAAATACAAGAATACTATGAAATAGTATATAATAACTAATTTACTAATCTAGAAGAAATGGATCAGTACTTAGAAAAGTTCAATCTTCCTAGACTGAATCAACAAGATCTGGAAAATCTAAATAGACTGATCAGCAGTATGGAAATTGAAACAATCACCAAAATCCTACCTAAGTGAAAGTCCAGGACTACATGACTTCACCAGTGAATTCTACCAAACATTCAAACAAGATTTAATACCTATTCTCCTCAAACTCTTCCAAAAATTTGAAGAGGAGGCGATATTTCCCATCTCATTTTATGAGGCCAATATTACTCTGATACCAAAACCTGGTAAGGATAAAATAACAAAAAAAGAAAACTACAGACTAATATCTCTCATAAACACAGATGCAAAAATGCTAAATAAGATATAGCGAACTGAATACAGCAACATATTAAAAAGATTACACACCACCGTCAGGTGGGCTTCATCCCAGGAACACAGGGATGGTTCAACATAGGCAAATCGATTACTGTGATACATCACATAAACAGATTAAAAAAATAAGAGTCATGTGATCATATCAATAGATGCAGAAAAATCCTTCGACAAGATATGGCATCCATTTATGATCAAAACACTTAACAAAATCAAAACAGAGGGAAGTATCTTAACATAACAAAGGCCATCTATGAGAAATCCTCAGCCAACATTACACTTAATGGTGAAAA
>NW_006431546.1:0-274 GCF_000325575.1 Pteropus alecto | reverse complement strand
GATAAAGTAGCAGAAAACATCCAATCAGAACAGCATCAGGAAAAAAGAATCCCTCCAAATGAGGATAGTTTAAGGAGCCTCCGGGACAACATCAGATATACCAACATTTGCATCACAGAGATACCAGAAGGAGGAGAGAGGAGAGCAAGGGATTTGAAGAAATAATGATGGAAAACTTCCCTAACCTGGTAAAGGAAGTAGACCTACAAGCCCAGGACATGAAGAGAGTCCCAAACAAAATGAACCCAAAGGGGCCCACACCAAGACACATCAT
>NW_006431545.1:0-238 GCF_000325575.1 Pteropus alecto | reverse complement strand
GTATCTCATTGTGGTTTTGATTTGCATTTCACTAAGAGCTAGCGATGTAGAGCATCTTTTCATATATTAGTTGGGCATTTGTATGTTCTCTAGGAGGAGTGTCCATTCAGGTCCTCTGTGTATTTTTTGATTGGATTGTTTGTTTTTTTTGTTGTTGTTGTTATGGAGTCGAATGAGTTCTTTGCAAATTTTAGATATTAGGTCTTTATCGGAGGCATTGCTTGCAAATATATTTTCC
>NW_006431544.1:0-554 GCF_000325575.1 Pteropus alecto | reverse complement strand
ATCCAATCTGCAACTCTGTGCCTTTTTATTGCTGAATTCAATCCACTTACATTTAGGGTGATTATTCAAATATGAGGTCTTCTTATAGCCATTTTACCATTTGATTTCTGGTAGCTCCATATTTCCATTGCTTTCTTATCCTTGTATTTCTGTTTTCTTTATTTTGGTTGCTTTTGTGGGTTTTGCCTCTGATTCTTCTTGTTTTATTTTATATACTTCAGTTCTGACTCTATAGTGTGTGGTTGCCATTACAAATATGAAAAAGATATATATATATTCGTCCATTTTTTCCTGCGTGTGCCTTATCTCCATTCCCCTTTGTGAATTTGGATCTTTGACTTCTCCCCCTTTCAGTCATTGTTGTCTCAGTTTGTTTCTATGTATGCTGAACTTTCATTACTATCTTGCTATAGTAATTCTCTTATTATTTAAACTTATAATGCCTTGTTCTTAGTAAGAGTTGCACTCCTCTGCTTTTAACTACCTGCTAGTCTCCTTACTGCTATTTATGTATTTTTGTTGTTGTTGTTGTCATTTTATTTTAGGTGAGCTGA
>NW_006431543.1:0-583 GCF_000325575.1 Pteropus alecto | reverse complement strand
AAAAAGATATTTTCACACCGATGTTCATAGTAGCACTGTTCACAGTGGCAAGGACATGGAAGCAACTAAAGTGTCCTATGATAGATGATTGTCTAAAGAAGCAGTGGTACATATATACAATGGAATATTACTCAGCCATAAGAAAAGATGAAATATTGCCATTTGCAACAACCTGGATGGACCTCAAGATAATCATGCTAAGCGAAATAAGCCAAACTGAAAAAGTTGAAAATCACGTGATATCACTTATATGTGGGATATAAAACTAAAAGTAACAAATAAACAGAGCAAACGGGGATCCAGGGACATGGACAATAGACTAGTGTTTGCCAGAGGGTAGGGTTTGGGGGAGAAAGGAAGAGGTAGACAGGATAAAGGGCGTCAAATATAGGGGGTTTGGGGAAGGGTGAAGTGGGTAAAGGGGATCAAATATATGATAACTGTAGGAAAGTGGACTCGGTGGTAATCACACAATAGAATATATAGATGTCAAATTATAATGTACAGCCAAAAATTATATAATTATATTAATCAATGTAACCCCAATAAACTTAAAAATAAATAAATAAATAAATAAATAAAT
>NW_006431542.1:0-510 GCF_000325575.1 Pteropus alecto | reverse complement strand
CCATATCTTGGCTACTGTAAGTAATGCTGCAATGACTACATGAATTCTAATGTTTCTTCAAAGTAATGTTTTGGGTTTCTTTACTTAAATACCCAGAGTGGGATAACTGGGTCCTTCTTTGTCTCTTGTTATAGCCTTTGTTTGAAAGTCTATTTTGTCTAGTATAAGTATTGCTGCCCCAAATTTACATTTGTTTACATTCTCATGAAACATCTCTTTTAATCCCTTTACTTTCACTTTTTGTGTATCTTTTGATCTGGTGAGTCTCTTGTAGGCAACTTATGTAAGGGCCTTTTTTCTTATCCATTTGTCCACTCCATCTTAAACTACTTAATCCAATGACATTGTTGCTAGATATGCAATTATTGCCATTTTATTATTCACATTTTTATCATTTTTCTTCTTCTTCTTAAAGAAGTCTCTCTAACATTTCCTGTAATACTGGCTTGGTGATGATGAACTCCCTTAGCTTTTCCTTGTCTGGAATCTTTATCTGTCCTTTGATTCTAA
>NW_006431541.1:0-916 GCF_000325575.1 Pteropus alecto | reverse complement strand
AGGCTTTTTCTGCATCAATTGATAGGATCATATGACTCTTATTTTTTAATTTATATGATGTATCACATTAATCGATTTGTGTATGTCGAACCATCCCCATACCCCTGGGATGAGTCCACTTGATCATGGTGTATAATCTTTTTAATATGTTGCTGTATTTGGTTCACTAGTATCTTATTTAGGATTTTTGCATCTGTGTTCATGAGAGATATTGGTCTGTAGTTTTCTTTTTTTGTGTTACCAGGTTTTGGTATCAGAGTAATATTGGCCTCATAAAATGAATTGGGAAGTATTGCCTCCTCTTTGATTTTTTGGAAGAGTTTGAGGAGAATAGGTATTAAATCTTTGAATATTTGGTAGAATTCACTGGTGAAACCATCTGGTCCTGGACTTTTATTTTTTGGGAGGTTTTTAATGATTGTTTCAATTTCTACTGCTGATTGGTCTAGATTGGTTTAGATTTTCCAGTTCTTCTTGATTCAGTCTAGGAAGATTGTATTTTTCTAAGTACTGGTCCATTTCTTCTAGGTTATTATATTTGCTGTTATATACTTTTTCATAGTATTCTAGTATGATCCTTTGTATTTCTGTGATATCAGTCGTTTTTCTGTGATATCTTTTGTAATTTCCCCTCTATCATCCCTAATTTTGTTTATTTGTGTCTTTTCTTTTTTCTTTCGTGAGTCTAGCCAGAGACTTGTCAATTTTATTAACCTTCTCAAAAAACCAACTGATTGTTCTTTTGTTTTCAATTTCATTTATTTCTGCTCTAATTTTGATTCTTTCTTTCTCTCTGCTGACTTTAGGCTTCATTTGTTCTTCCTTTTCTTGGTGCCTGATTCCTTTTATCATTATAAAGTGTTTATTTGGACTCGTTCTTATTTTTGGAGAGAGGCCTGTAATGATATGAACTTTC
>NW_006431540.1:0-464 GCF_000325575.1 Pteropus alecto | reverse complement strand
CAGCTAACTCATGCTCAATGGGGAAAGGCTAAAAATATTTTCTTTAAGATTAAGAATAAGACAAGGATGCTCACTTTCACCACTCCTCAACATTGTATCGGAAGTCTTAGCCAAAGCAGTAAGACAAGAAAGAGAAATAAAAGGTATCTAAATTGGAAAGGAAGAAGTAAAATTCTCATTATTTGCCAATGACATGATAGTATATATGGAAAACTGTAAAGATTCCTAAATCTTTAGTTAGATCAGTTCTAACTAAAAACCTGTTAGAACTGATCAATGAATTCAGTAAAGTAGCAGGTTACAAAATAAATATTCAGAAGTCAGTGGCATTTTTATACACCAATGATGAACTTTCAGAAGGAGAAATTAAGAAAACAATTGTGTCAAAAACTATAAAATATCTGGGAATCAAATTAACCAAAATGGTAGAAGACCTGTTTTCAGAAAATTATGTTATTGAAAAA
>NW_006431539.1:0-1300 GCF_000325575.1 Pteropus alecto | reverse complement strand
AAAGCATACATTCTGTATGATTCCTCTTGTGTGTATTGTTTTGAACTTTTAGAATAGGAAAGACTAAGCTATCATAATTTATAACACACACGGTTTATTTTTTCCTGGATTGTCGTCACTGACAAAAGACATGAGAAAAATTTTCAAGAGGTGAACATGTTCCATATGTTGATTGAAGTGGTGGTTACACAAGTGTAAACATTTGTGAAACCTCATTAAAATGTATGTTTCAAAATAATGCATTCTATTGTATGCAAATTATATTTTAATAAATTTAATTTCTTAAAAAGCTGAATGCACCTCATTGTCTCTAGAGAAAAATTTTTAGGATCTCGGTATCCCTTTGGCTAGACTGTTAGTGGCTCCCATATTAATTTTTATGCAATTGCTATTTGTTTCCCTGATTATCTGTAAACCTTGTGTGACACGAAGAAACATGAAGTAAACTTGGAAACAATATGAAATGGAAGGAAATGCCTTTTGAGCACATTCTATGTCTAGCACTGTATAACTGTGTTGTTATTTTTTCTATTCTATTCTTGAGAGCCCTAAGTTTCTTAGAAATACAGCCTTAAGGTCCTCAGCACAGAGCCCTCCATTTCTGACCTCTTATTTTCTCCTGACATGGCTTCCAATGTCAGTTTGGTGTGATAGAAGGAAGACTGTTTTTGTTGGTTTTATTCTTTTTTTTTTTTATTTTGCAGTATAATTTTATTTTAAATTATCTTTTAATTTGTATTTTTCAATTAGAGTTGACATAAATAATATTTTACATTAGTTTTAGGTGTACCGCATAGTGAATAGACATTTATATAATTTACAAAGTGAACTCCCGCCCAATTAGTCTAGTACCCACTTGGCACAATACATAGTTACTACAATATTATTGATTATATTCCTCAGGCTGTACTTCACATTCCCGTGACTATTTTGTAACCACAACTTTGTACTTCTTAATCCCTTGACCTTTTCACCCAGCATCCCCACACCCCTTCCCATCTGGAAATTACCAGTTTGTTCTCTGTATCTATGAAATTGTTTAATTTGTTTGTTTGTTTGTTCATTTATTTTATTCTGTAGATTTCACATATAAGGGAAATCATATAGTATTTGTCTTTTTCTGTCTGACTTATTTCACTTAGGTTCATCCATGTCATTGTAAATGGTAAAATTTCATTTTCTTATGGCTGAGTAACATTCCATTGTATATATGTACCATAACTTATTTTTTTATTATATTCAGGTGTACAGTATATTGGTTAGAAATTTATATAGTTTATGAAATGATTCACTCAACTAT
>NW_006431538.1:0-878 GCF_000325575.1 Pteropus alecto | reverse complement strand
TTATAGCCATTTTATTATTCATGTTTTTTATACATATTTTTTTTCTGTTTTTTAAAGAAGTCCCTCCAACATTTCCTGTAATACCGGTTTGCTGGTGATGAACTCCTTTAGTTTTTTCTTGTCTGGGAAGCTCTTTCTCTGTCTCTCGATTCTAAATGACAGCTTTGCTGCGTAGAGTAATCTTGGTGGTGGGTCCTCGCTTTTCATCACTTTGAATATTTCCTACCTATCTCTTCTGGCTGCAAAGTTTCTGGGCGATTGCTTCCTTGTAGGTAACTGAGTGCTTTTCTCTTGCTGCTTCTTTCTTAAAGCTTTGGCTTTGAGCTTTGGCATTTTAATGATCCTGTGTCTTGGTGTGGGCCTCTTTGGGTTCATCTTGTTTGGGACTCTATGCTTCCTAGGCTTCTATGTCTATTTATTTCACCGGGTTAAGGTTGTTTTCCATCATTGTTTCTTCAAATAGGTTTTCAAGTCTTTCTCTCTTCTCTTTCTGGTATCCCTGTGATGTGAATGTTATGCTTGATGTCCCAGAGGCCCCTTTAAACTCTCATCTTTTTGGCTTTTTTTTTGGTCGTTGTTGCTGTTCTGATTGGGTGTCCTCTGCTACCCCATCCTTTAAATCGCTGATTCGATCCTCCGCTTTGTCCACTCTGTCGATTCCCTCTAATGTGCTCTTCATCTCAGATATTGTGGTCTTTATTTCTGGCTGGTTTTCTTTCATGTTTCCGTCTCCACTTTTATGTTTTCTATCTCTTTGTTAAAGTTCTCACTGAGCTCATCTACTCTTCCTCCAAGCTCCCTGAGCATCCAAATAACCAGTGTTCTGAACTCTGCGTCTGATACATTGCTTGCCTCCATTTTGTTTAGTTCTTTTTCTG
>NW_006431537.1:0-907 GCF_000325575.1 Pteropus alecto | reverse complement strand
GGATTGCTGGATTATATAGTAGATCAATTCTTAGAATTTGAGGAAACTTCATTCTGTTTTCTATAGTGGCTATACCAATTCACAGTCCTACCAACAGTGTATGAGGGTTCTTTTTTCTCCGCATCCTCTCCAACATTTGTTATTACTTTTTCTGTTGATTACAGCAATTCTAACAGGTGTGAGATGGTATCTCATTGTGGTTTGGATTTGCATTTCCCTAATAGCTAGCGATGTTGAGCATCTTTACATATGTTTGTATGTCTTCTTGGGAGAAGAGTCTGTCCATTTTTTTATTGGAACGCTTGCTTTTTTTGTTGTTACTGACTTGTGTGAGTTCTTTGTATATTTTGGACATTAGGCCATTATCGGAGGTGTTGCTTGCAAATATATTTTCCCATTCGGAAAGTTCTCTCTTTACCTTGTTGACAATTTTTTTGCCATGCAGAAGCTTTTTAGAATGATGTAGTCTCTTTCATTTATTTTTGCTTTTACTTCCCTTGCCTTTGAGGTCAAATTCATAAAATCTTCTTTAAGTCCAAAGAACTCGAGGTTAGTTCCTATGTTTTCTTCTATGCATTTTATTGTTTCAGGTCTTATATTTAGGTCCTTAATCCATTTAGAGTTAATTTTGGTGTGTGACGATAGACAAAAATCTGGTTTCAATTTTTTGCAGGTGGCTTTCCAGTATTCCAAGCACCATTTATTGAAGAGCCTTTCTTTTCTCCACTGTATATTTTTGGCTTTTTTTGTCGAAAATTATTTGCCATATGCCTGTAATTATTTCTGGACTCTCGATTCTGTTCCACTGCTCTGTGTGTCTGTTTTTCTGCCAGTACCGTGCCATTATAATTATTGTCACTTTGTAGTATAAATTGAAGTTGGACAGAGTGATGCCTCCAGCCTCGTT
>NW_006431536.1:0-923 GCF_000325575.1 Pteropus alecto | reverse complement strand
CCTAGGTTATGACCATGTGAATGAGAGGCTTGGGTAGGGTGGGAGGTGATATCCTCAAAGCACAGGGCATCTAGAACCTATGAGGCAAAATATGGACTCGAGACAGTCTGCCTACGGTACAATCCAGGTTCTCCCCAACTTCTTAACCTCCCAAGGACTCAGTATTCTCAGCTGTGACAGGGGTACAGTACTACTACTTACTTCAGGGAGTTATTATGATGACTTAAGGAACTGATACTTCTAAAGCACTCATAGCAAATGTTTATGTTTTAGTATAGATATTGAGAGTAGTAGTAGAGGTAATAACAGAGTGATGGGTATTAATATGAACGTAAAAGATGGAAGAAGGACCCTATGGTCAGTGCTTAACAGTATTGTAGAAAGGACTGAGTGACACAATCTGATGATATTGGGGGTTCTAAGGAAGAAGGAGAGAGAATATTCTAACGTCATGAAGAGGAACAAGGGGGATGCATGGCCACCTTGTCACTCTGCCTGCTGGGAAACAGAGACCTCAGGTGAAGGCCAGGTCTTAGCGGGTGCACATCCTACACAGAAAGAAACATATTTCTAAAGTTATTTATCGGTATTTATTCATTTCATTGTTGTCTTCAAATTTTAACTCAGTTGTGTGGAAATGTCAGTCTCAGAAACTGGACTGTGACAAACTTTTCAATGGTCAGAAAAAAACGAATGATGAAACAAGTGTTTCATAATAGAAGATTTATTCATTTTACAAGACTGTCCTTTTTTGTTAAATAATCTTTCCCATACTTTAGATATTAAAGCATGCTTTTATGAAATATTGGCAAAGTACACAAAGTTGTTGATATTGTTGCTATTTTTGATCTTCTTTGCTGGTAAAGTTAAAATTTGATTATTACTTGGTGATTTACAAATATTTAACAAATTTTATTATTTCT
>NW_006431535.1:0-522 GCF_000325575.1 Pteropus alecto | reverse complement strand
GTGGTCTGCAGTGAAATCGGGTCGTAAAGGAAGCAGGAGCAGCGGGGGCTGAGCCTGCAGGGACGACGAGGCAGAGCCGGCGCGCTGGGGGGCGGGGCACACGGGGGTGACGGCACCACGGGGCGTCAGAGCAGGGGGACGAGGCGGGGACGGGCGCCCCGGCCCCGAGGGCCGCCGCGGGACGCTGGACAGCACCGGCTCTTGACGGGGGACTGACCTCTTGGCTCCCTTTCGCCCTTTGCATGGTGAATAAAAAATGTACACTTAACATCCAAAATCAGAGACGCTCATCTGCCAGACCCGTCGCTGCACAGGGGGCGCCGGCCGTGTGACCCCGGAGGCTCGCTGTCCGTGGGGACCTCTCGTTTCCTTAGCAACGCATCGCCTCCGGAGACCCCGGCCGCTGCCGACCGGGAGGGCCTTCGAGAAATTTAAATGCAGCATCTGTGTTCTTCCCGGGGAGACGCGGGATCTGACATGAGCATGTTAGCAGAGGCCCTGAGGCACCGAGCCGCCGTAGGG
>NW_006431534.1:0-472 GCF_000325575.1 Pteropus alecto | reverse complement strand
GGGATGAAGCTCACTTGATTGTGGTGTATAATCTTGTTAATATGTGGCTATATTTGGTTCACTAGTATCTTATTTAGGACTTTTGCATCAGTGTTCATGAGAGATATTGGTCCGTAGTTTTCTTTTTTTGTGTTATCTTTACCACGTTTTGGTATCAGAGTAATATTGGCCTCATAAAATGAGTTGAGAAGTATTGCTTCCGCTTTGATTTTTTGGAAGAGTTTGAGGAGAATAGGTGTTAAATCTTTTTTGAATGTTTGGTAGAATTCACTGGTGAAGCTATTTTGTCTTGGACTTTTATTACTTTTTGGTAGGTTTTTGGTGATTGTTTCAATTTCCAACTGCTGACTGGCCCATTTAGATTTTCCAGTTCTTCTCAATTCAGTCTAGAAAGGTTGTATTTTTCTAGTACTGGTCCACATCATCTAGAGTATTAGATTTGGTGTTATATACTTTTTCATAGTATGCTTGT
>NW_006431533.1:0-1100 GCF_000325575.1 Pteropus alecto | reverse complement strand
TCATAGACCTATAAGAACTAAAATTATAAAAACTCAAGAAGAAGCATGGAAAAAATTAGTTTTGACATAAAAAATTTATAAGGTGGTCTTCATCAAATTTTAAACTTTCGACTTTTCAAAAAATACTCAATGAAATAAAGAGTCCAATATTCATAACACATATTTCTAAAGAACAGTCAACTCAATAATAAGAAAATTATAAAATTCATTAAAAATGGGCAAAATATTCATGGACAGTTCACCAAAGTGGATACATTAAAGACCAGTGATCACATAAACAGATTCTCAACATCATCATTCCTAAATTAAAAACGAAATACTACTACACGCAATCAAAGATGGTTAAAATAAAAAGAAATGACAGTGCCAAGTGTTGAACAGGACTTGAAGCAAGTGGAACATTTATAGATTGCTGGTGGGAGTACAAAATGGTGCAATTACTTTAGAAAACAGTTTGTAGTTTCTTATATAGCTAAACATACACTTCGCATATGATCCAGCAATTCTACTCCTAGGTATTTCCCTCCCCCAAAATAATAAGAACGTATGTCTTTTCAAAGAATTGTATACAATGCTCATAGCAACACTTTTAATAACAGCCCTAAACTGAACACAAGTCCAAAAGCCTATCAACAGCTACATGGATAAAATAATTGTGGTATATTACTACGATGGAATACACTTTAGCAATAATAAGGAATGAACTGCTAATATACCTAATAAATGCCACGGGCACTGACCTGGGAGGAAGCAGCTTGTAACAGAAGAGTATGTAGTGTATGATGCTATATAGATGAGATTTTTAGAGCAGGGGAATTACTCTGCAGTGATAGAATGGTTATTAGTGATGGCCCAGGATAGAAGAAGGGAAATACGGGAAGAGATTGACTGCAAATGGGCTCAAATAAAATTGCTGAGGTGTTAGAAATATTCCATACCTTGATTGTGGAGGTGGTTACGAGTGTGGATACATTTATCATGTCTGTAACCTGAATAAAAAGAAATCTAAATATGAGCGGTAAAAGCACAATGCAATATATACATATATACATATACACACATATCTATATGTATATATATGTATATATATATACACACAC
>NW_006431532.1:0-226 GCF_000325575.1 Pteropus alecto | reverse complement strand
AGAACCAGAGGCAAAACCCACAAAAGCCAAACAAATAAAGCAAATAGAAACACAAGGACAAGGAAGCAATGAAAACACCGAGCTACCAGAAAGCAAAAGATAAAAAAGCTATAAGAAGACCTCACATTTCAATAATCGCCCTAAATGTAAACAGACTGAGCTCACCAAAAAAAGGCACAGAGGGGCAGGAGGTATCAAAAAACAAAACCCAACCATATGCTGCCTC
>NW_006431531.1:0-798 GCF_000325575.1 Pteropus alecto | reverse complement strand
ATTCTCAAGGCAGCCAGGGAGAAGAAAACGATAACGTATAAAGGAAAACACATTCGAAAACCCATTAGATTATCATTGGACTTCTCAGCACAAACTTTACAAGCCAGAAAGGAATGGAATTAAATATTTAAATTATGAAGTTAAAGGAACTACCAGCCTAGAATAATGTATCCAGCTAATCTCTCCTTTAGATATGAAGGAGAAATTAAGACCTTCCAGAAATACAAAAATTTAGAGAATTCTCCATTACGAGGCCTGTACTACAGGAAATTCTGAAATGGGTCAGTGCACCTAAAACAAAATAACAACAACAAAAATATATAATTAGGAGTAAAGTGACTATCAGGTAAATAGAAGCATAGGAGTGCAATCCTTACTAAGAACAGAGCATTATAAGCTTAAATAGTAATAAGAGATTTGCTATAGCAAGATAGTGATGAACATTCAAGTAAACATAGAAACAAATTGAGATAACAATGACTGAAGAGGGGAGCATTCGAAGATCCAAATTCGCAAAGGGGAAAGGATATAAGGCACACACAGAAGAAAATGGATGACTATATATATATAACTATCTCTTTCAAATTTGTAATGGTAACCATGCACCATAGAGTCAGAACTGAAGTATATAACATAAAACAAGAAGAATCATAGGCAAATTCCACAAAAGCCAACCAAAATAAAGAAAACAGAAACGCAAGGACAAGGAAGCAATGGACACACTGAGCTACCAGAAGGCAAAAGACAAAATGGCTATAAGAATACCTCGTATTTCAATAATCACCCTAAATGTAAATG
>NW_006431530.1:0-834 GCF_000325575.1 Pteropus alecto | reverse complement strand
TACTGACTACATTCTCCATGCTACACTCTATATCCACATGACCATTTTGTAACTACCAATTTGTACCTCTTGATTCCCTCTCCCCTTAACCCACGACCTACTCTCCAATCTGACAACCATCAAAATGTTCTCTGATCTATAGGTTGTTACTATTGTTGTCTCTTTATCCAGTTCTCTAGTTTTCACATATGGCTTTTGTCTTTCTCTGTCTGACTTACTCCACTCAGCAGAATACCCTCTAAGTATACTTTGTTGTTGCAGATGGCAAGATTTCATTCCTTTTTTGGCTGAATAATATTCCATTGTGTACGCGTGTGTGTGTGTGTGTGTGTGTGTGTGTGTGTGTGTGTGTGTGTGTGTGTGTGTATGCCACCTCTACTTTACCCATTCATCCATTGAAGGACACTCAGGTGGCCTCCATATTTTGGTTACCGTAAATAACGCTGCAATGAACATATGGATTCACATGTCCCTTCAAAGTGGTGTTTTGAGTTTGTTTGGATAAATATCCAGAAGTGGGATTACTGGATCCTTCTTTGTCTCTTGTTATAGCCTTTGTTTTAAAGTCTATTTTGTCTTGTACAAGTATTGCTACTCCAGCATTTGTTTGTTTGTTTGTTTCCATTTCAATGCAACATCATTTTCATTCCTTTACTTTCAGTTTGTGTGTGTCTTTCAACCTGAAGTGAGTCTCTTGTAAGCAGCATATGTAAGGATCTTGCTTTCTTATCCATTCAGCCACCCTACCTTTTGATTGGAGTAGTTAATCCATTTATATTTAAAGTAATCGTTGATAGATATAAAGTTATAGCCATTTTTATATTAATATATATA
>NW_006431529.1:0-624 GCF_000325575.1 Pteropus alecto | reverse complement strand
CTGCACTACAGGAAATACTGAAAGGTGTCAGCTTACCTAAAACAAACAAAAAACAACTAAAAAAAAGTACATAATTAGGAGTAAAGTGACTATCAGGCAAAGAGAAGCAGAGGAGTGCAACCCTAACTAAGAACAGCACATTACAAGCTTAAATAATACGAAGAGAACTGCTATACAAGATAGTAATGAATGTTTAGCATACATAAGGACAAATTGAGATAACAAGGAATGAAAAGGTGAGGATTCTAAGATCCAAATTCACTAAGGGGAAAGGAGATAAGGCACACGCAGAAGAAAATGGATGACTGTATATATATAACTATCCTTTACATACTCGTAATCGTAACCACACACAAAGATTCAGAACTGAAGTATGTAACATAAAACAAGAAGAACCACAGGCAATACCCACAAAAGCCAACGAAAATAAAGAAAACAGAAACACAAGGATAAGGAAGCAATGAAAGCACCAAGCTACCAGAAAGCAAGAGATAAATGGCTATAAGAAGACCTCATATTTCAATAATCACCTTAAATGTAAATGGACTGAACTCATCAATAAAAAGGCAGAGAGTTGCAGAACGGACCAAAAAAACAAACCCCAACCATATGCTGCCTCCAAGA
>NW_006431528.1:0-1032 GCF_000325575.1 Pteropus alecto | reverse complement strand
ATATATATATATATAACTATATATATATACAGCCATCCATTTTCTTCTGCGCATGCCTCATCTCCATTCTCCTTTGGGAATTTGTATCTTTGAATCTTCCCCTTTTCAGTCATTGTTGTCTCAATTTGTCCCTATGTATGTTGTATATTCATTATTATATTGCTATAGCAAATATCTTATTGTTTAAGTTTATAGAGTCCAGTTGATAGTAAGGGTTGCACTCCTCTGCTTCTATTTGCCTGCTAGTCACCTTACCTCTAATTATGTAATTTTTATTTTTTGTCATTTTGTTTTAGGTGACCTGACCCCTTTCACTATTTGCTGTAGTGCAGGCCTCATAGTGGAGAATTCCCTCAAGTTTTGTATGTCTAGAAAGGTCTTGATTTCTCCTTCGTATCTAAAGAAGAGCTTTGCTGGACATGTTATTCTAGTCTGGTAGTTACTTTCACTTAATAGTTTGAATATTTGATTCCATTCCTTTCTTGCTTGTTAGGTCTGTGCTGAGAAGTCTGAGGATAATATAATGGGTTTTCCTTTATAAATTACCATCTTCTTCTCCCTGACTTGTCTGAGAAAATCTTGTCTTTTTCATTGATTTTTGATAATTTTAATATAATATATCATAGTGAAGGCCTTTTTGAGTTGAGATAATTGGGTGTTCTGTTGACTTCTTGAATTTCAAGCTCCAGCTCATTCCTTAGATTTGGGAAATTCTCTTCCACTATTTGTCTGAAAATCTTTCTAGTCCTTGCTCCTTTTCCTCACCTTTGATAATGCCCATTATTCTTATGTTTCTTCTTCTGATGGTATCAGCTAGTTCTTGAATCTCTCTTTCATTCTTTTTCATTCTTTGGTTTTTCTCTTCTTCCTTCTGATTTATTTCTAGATTTCTGTCTTCAAGATCACTGATCCTTTCCTCCATTTGGTCGACTCTGTTTCCCAAACTTGCCATTTCATTTTCCAAATCTTGCAGTCCATTTTTTTACCTTCAAACGAACTATTCTGTTCTTTTTGAGGGTTTCAATTTCCTTG
>NW_006431527.1:0-267 GCF_000325575.1 Pteropus alecto | reverse complement strand
TAACATTGGAGGTACTAGTGAGTGCCATTAGACAAAAGAAAGAAATAAAAAGTATTTAAATAGGAAACGAGGAAATCAAACTGTCACTATTTGTGGATGACATGATCTCGATATAGAAAACCCTAAAGACTCCACAAGAACACTACTAGAAACAATAAGCAAATACAGCAAAGTCTCTGGATACAAAATTAACGCTCAAAAATCCATAGCGTTCCAATACTCCAATAATAAGGTATCAGAAAAAGAAGTGGAAAAAATAATTCTTTT
>NW_006431526.1:0-406 GCF_000325575.1 Pteropus alecto | reverse complement strand
AAAAGGTGTCACCACCAGGCCATCTTTAATAGAATAACTAAAAGGAATTATCTAAACAGAAAACAGATGCCAAACGAGGAACTCTTGGGTTATCAAGAAGGAAAAGAAGACAGAGAAAGAGTAAAAATATATCAGATTTATAAGTTTTCTTCTCTTCTGTATTCAAAATTGTTTAATAGTCAAGGCAAAATTATAAATTGAAGTAAATTATAACATTCTCCCATGTGATTCTCAATGTATGTAGTTAAAACATTTAAGAAAATTATATTATGAATGGACACAGTAATGGGACGTAAGGGAGGTAAGGTTTCTCCATTTTACTCAAACTTCTGCAGGCTATGTACACTGTGATTTATACACAGTAGTCCCGTTTTATCCTTGGTTTCACTTCCCCTGTTTCAGACAC
>NW_006431525.1:36183-38669 GCF_000325575.1 Pteropus alecto | reverse complement strand
CTCAAGTTGGGTCTGGTTATTCTGGACGCAACAGTTCTGACCACTTTGGGCCCCTTTCCTCTAATCCAGAATCTACTGTCGTCCTGAGCTAAGCCACCATGGTTTAAGCAGGAATTCTCTGACATGGTCGGTAGAGCGCTCCTGGAGATCAAGGGACCTTGCTGACTAACCAGCATCTCCAGTTCTGATCAAAAACCTCAGTGATTTGTGAAAAGGAGAAATAGCAAAATTACAGTCTCCAAAATCAGAACACAAACAGAAATGGGAGTACTTGTACAAATATTTTGAAGTTCTTAAACATGTATCAAGTTTAAAATTGTTTCCTTAACAATATTTGGATCCTAAAAAATATGTCAAATGCTAGAATTGATAAATATATATAATAGCTATTGTGTGAAATGTATGTATATTAGTCTAATTGTCTAAGAAACTTTCTTAGGGAGAGAAAAGATTTCAATAAGATGAGAAATATTTTTTAATTAAAAGCATAATCCTTTTGTCTATGGCCACGCCACCCTGAATGTGCCCAATCCCGTCTGATCTCAGAAGCTAAGCAGGGTCAGGCCTGGTTCGTACTCGGAATGGAGACCACCTAGGAATACCAGGTGCTGTAGGCGTTCAAAAAATAAATAAAACATAAATAAAAGCATAACCCTTTTAATATTCTTTGATAATACGTGCAAAGATATTTCTATGTGTATAAATGTAAAACAGCATAGAAATTGAACCATATTATAGAACCAAACAAATTATAAAATTGAACCAAACAAGGCCTTAAGGATCAAGAATTGAAGAAACGGAAGTCCTCAAGGAACTATCATCCTAAACGGCCAGGCTTCGAATGGTGTAACTGGTCAGACCTTCGAGGAACAGATACATTCTAATGCAAATCTAATAGTGCCTTTCAGATAACGAAGGGAAAAAGGTCTTTTTCATTTCAGGAAAATATAGTATGATGATAAAACCTAACAAAGAAAGCATGCTAAACAGATTTCTGATCAGTCTCATTTATAAATAAGGACACAAAAGTCCTACTAGAAATACTATTAAATAAATCTTGTGTCACATTACAGAAAAGACTAAGTAAGGGCAACAGCTTTATCGCTGTAAATAACAAATGAGAAACATCAAACTGGGGTGGGGAGCATTATTTACAAACAAATACCTCATACAAACTTTTTTCAACGTGACCCCTATAATGGAATTCATTTAAATGAAAAATGAGTACCTAAACACAGTCCAGAAATCGCTAACTCAAAAAGTTCATGAAATTGTATTTTTTTTTTTTTCAGGCTTCCTAGAAACTGAAGTAACTAGTCTAACTCGTTCAGATTTATTGGCATCTATACTTTTCTGGTCTATGCTCTTTTGTGTTTTAAAATAACTTGAAAATATGCATCATTGGATGAATGGGAGTGTCCAATCAAAGCAGCCTAAGCCCCGCCCTCCACTGGACCTGCAGACCCTGAGCCATAGCCATTAGCTCAACGTGGGAACAGGTGATCAGGGGCGAACCAATAAGTGCCTTCTTGGGTGTTCATCCTTGGAGACTGAGGAGAAAATTCGTGTGGTATTTTTTTTTTTTTGGTCCGTTGTTTCTCTGGGGACCCTAAATCTCAATCCCTGCTAATAGTGGGCTTATTGTGGGGAAAATATTCTTTTAGCTAAACAGGTAAGTCAAAATAGTGACTAGAAGAGTCACTCCTCCTTATATATTTAAGAAATGCTGAGTAAAACTGCTTTAGGTGAGCAATAATTTTTCCCACCTCCTATCGGTATAGAGTACTTACTTAGCAGCTACAGGTGTCTTTCACCTGCCACCATGTACCTCTCATCTGCTCCGACTCAGCTTAACACTTACACGGCTCAGGATGGAACCCATATGCTAATGAAAAGAATGGTTACCAGATGTAACTGAACAGCGGTAGTTATTACCCAACCCTAGCTCTCCTGACAATGTTCATTCTTTTCTTTAGGCCCTTTGAAATGAGCCTAATTTTCTGCTGGATTAGTGTGCAAATGCAGAGCTTGCTGAGTCTATCGTAGATGTACCGTTCTCTCTCTCAAATTTGCAAATGGCAATCTTGAAAGGAAAGCAAATGTGTAGGATGACGGCATCAGGATGCAAAGAGATCTGATCATGAGCAAACTTGAGCACTTCAGCAACCAAGATTGTTCACCATGCATATAACCTGGATCCAAAGGATCTGGGAAGTGTCATCAGGCGAAGACTTGGAGGTATAGAGGCAGGCACAAAACAGCTGACTTCAAATACTGGAGCAGGGATTAACTAGGCTGTGTGGGTCTCCAGTGTACAGTCCTAGGACTATTGGATAGAAGGTGCGGAGGTGGGGCAGGTTTGGGCACAGTATAAGCAGCTTGTCACAGCAAGGGACTGAGTGACTCTACTGGATAATTGTTCCAGGCAAGAAGTAAGGTATTGGTGACTAACATGGTTACTTCCAAGTCTCAAATCTGGCTACACT
>NW_006431525.1:22418-31018 GCF_000325575.1 Pteropus alecto | reverse complement strand
TTTTCTTTCTTTCTTTTTTTTTTTTTTGCATGTATCTGTCCAGTTTTCTCAACACCTTTTATTGAAGTGACTATCTTTACCCCATTGTATATTCTTGCCTCCTTTGTCATAGATTACATGACCGCATAGGCATAGGTTGAATTAGGGGATGTCTATTCTGTTCCATGGATCCATGTGTCTGTTTTTGTGCCAGTACCATGCTGTTTCGATTACTAGAGCCTTGTAGTCTAGTTTGACAAGAGGTAGAGTGATACCTCAACTTTGTAATTCTTTCTCAAGGTTGCTTTGGCTATTTGGGGCCTTTGAGGATTCCATATGAACCTTGAGATTATTTGTTCGAGTTCTGTGAAAAATGTTGATAGGGATTGCACTGAATCTGAAGGTTGCTTTTGGTCGTATGGATATTTTAACGCTGTTAATTCTTCCTATCCATGAGCACGGTATATACTTCCATTTATTTGTATCTTCTTCAACTTCTTTCTTCAATGTCTTGTAATTTTCCAAATACAGGTCTTTTATCTCCTTGGTTAAGTTTCCTCCTAGGACTTTTCTTAAAATTTTTTGATGCGACTGTAAATGGGACTGTTATCTCAGTTTCTCTTTCTGATAGTTTGTTGTTGGTATATGAAAAAGCAACTGATTTCTGAGTTTTAATTTTGTATCCTGCCACTTAACTGAATTCGCTTTATATTTTTAATAGATTTTTTTTTCCTGGAATTTTAAGGCTTTTCTATTTATGGCATCATGTCTTGTGCAAATAATGACAGTTTTACTTCTTCGTTTCCAATTCAGATGCCTTCTATTTCCTTTTCTTGTCTGATTGCTGTGGCTAGGACTTGCAATACTATGTTGAATAAAAGTGGTGAAAGTGGATATCCTTGACTTGTTCCTGATCTTGAAGAAAAAGCTTTTAGCTTTTCACCATTGAGTATGATATTAGCCATGGGTTTGTCAAATATGGCCTTCATTATGCTGAGGTATGTTCCCTTTATTGCGACTTTGCTGAGAGTTTGTGTCATAAACGGGAGCTGGATTTTGTCTAATGCATTTTCTGCACCTGTTGTTTGTGTGGTATATCATGTTAACTGATTTGCAGATATTGAACCAACCTGGCATCCCATGAATAAGTCCCTCCTGATCATGGTGTATGATCATTTTTTTTTTTTTTACTTAATAGTTTTTTTTCAGTTATAGTTGGCATACAATACTACATGTTTCAAGTGTACAATGGAGTGATTAGACATCTATATAACTCACAAAGTGATCACCCCAATAAATCTAGTGCCCCTCTAACACCGTATGTAGTTATTACAATATTATTGACTATATTCTTTATGCTACACTTTCTATCTCCATGACTATTTTGTAACTACCAATTTTTACTCCTTAATCCGTCCCCCTTTTTCACCGACTCCCCAACCCCTTTCCCATCTGGTAACCCTTAAAATGTTCTCTGTACCTATGAGTTCATTTTGGCTTTGTTTGTTTGTTTGTTTTGTTCTTTAGATTCCACACATACGTGCAATCATATGGCATTTGTCTTGTTCTATCTGAATGATTGGAACATTTAATCCTTTTATATTGAAAGTAATTGTTGGTAGATATGTAGTTATTACCATTTTATTATTCATATTTTTTATCTTTTCTCTCCTCCTCCTCCTCCTCGTAATCCCTGTAACATTTCCTGTAATACTAGTTTGGAGGTGATGAACTCCTTTAGCTTTTTCTTGTCTGGGAAGCTCTTCATCTGTCCTTCAATTCTAAATGATAACTTTGCTGGGTAAAGTAATCTTGGTTGTAGGTCCTGGGTTTTCGTTGCTTTGAGTATTTTGTGCCAAGCCCTTCTGGCCTCTAAAGTCTCTGTTGAGAGATCAGCTGACAGTCCTATGGGCGTTCCATTGTAGGTAACCAATTGCTTTTTACTTGCTGCTTTTAAGATTCGCTCTTTGAATTTAACCTTTGGCATTCTAATTATGATGTGTCTTGGTGTGGGCCTCTTTGGGTTCATCCTTTTTTTCGGATTTTCTGGACTTCCTGGGGTTGTATGTCTATTTCCCTCACCAGGTTAGGGAAGTTTTCCATCATTATTTCTTCAAGTAGGTTTTCAATTCCTTGCTTTCTCTCTCTTCTCCTTCTGGTACTCCTGAGATGCGAATGTTGTTATGCTCGATGTTGTCTCAGAGGCTTCTTAAACTATCTTCGTGTTTTTGCATTATTTTTCCTTGTTACTGTTCTGATTAGGTGTCCTCTGCTACCTCATCCCCTATGTCGCCGATTCGATCCTCCATTCATCCACTCTGTTGATTCCCTCTAATGAACTCTTCGTCTCAGATATTGCATTCTTCATTTCGTACTGGCTCCCTTTTATGTGTCCCATCTCCATTTTTATGCTTTGTTTTTTTTTAAATCTCTTTGTTAAAGGTCTCACTGAGGTCATCATTTCTTCCCCTAAGTTCCTTGAGCATCCTTATAAGCAGTGTCTTGAACTCTGCATCTGATATATTGCTTGTCTCCATTTTGGTGAATTCTTTTTTTGGAGCTTTGTTCTGTTCTTTCACGTGGGACATGCTTCTTTGTCTCTCCAATTTGGTTGCCTCCCTGTGTCAGTTTCTATGTATTAGGTAGGGTCCTTAGATCTCCCGAACTTAGTAGAGTGGCTTTATGTAGTAGGTGTGCTGTGGGGCCCCTTGGTGCAGACCAGGGAGGGGTCCAGCTACAGGCCAAATTCGGACGCAGACTGGGCATCTCCAGGGCCACCTAGTAAGAGTCACCAAGCCATCCACATATGGCTGCCACCCGTGCTGGGCTTACAGGTGCCTCGAGGGACCATGTCAGACACCGAGGCCAGCGGCCACTGATGCGGGGCTTGGGGCTGCTCAGCCAAGACAGCCCATTTGTATGGCATACATCACTGGAAGAGGCTTGGGAGGGCCCATGAGTTGGGAGAGACAGAGTCTCAGGGAATCCCCTGGATGACACCACCTGTGTTATCCAGGTTGACCGCGCCTGCGTCTGCAACCTGGGAGGTGAATGGGCTCAACAAAAGAACAATGGCTTCTGCCTGCACCTCTGTCAGGGAGCCAGGCAGAGACCCCCAGCCCTCTCCTTGAAGCCCGACAGCTCAGCGCCTCCCTGTATGTCCCTGGCACCCCTGGGGCAGCTGCCCCGGCACTGGAGCTCAGAGCAAGCAAGTCCGTCAGCAAGTAAAGCCGGGCGTGGGCCCTTTAAGAGGAATGGTTTCCAATTCCCCGCAGCACTCTGCCCCACTCGGCCATAACCTCCGCTGGTTTTCATAGCCAGAAGTTGTGGGGACTTCTCTTCCCGGCACTAGAACCCTGGGCTGGGGAGCCCAGTGTGCGGCTGGGACCCCTCGCTCTTCGGGTGGGGGAGGGGGCTTTGCAGCCAAGATAGCCCTCCCAATTCTCGATGGCCGCACTGCTGTTGGGCCATTTCGCATCTCCGCCTCTCCTACCCTTTTGAGATGACTTGTTATTTGAGGTGACCTCTGGCGACACAGCGTACTGGTTGCTGTGTAGTTTTGTTATAATTTTGGCGTGATCGCTAGAGGAAGTGTGCACAGCCTCTACATTCTAGGCCATCTTGACTCGTCTCGATCTTTTTAATGTGTTGCTAAACTCGGATTGCTAGGATTTTGTTGAAGATTTTTGCATCTATGTTCATCAGGGATATCAGCCCATAATTTTCCCTTTTCGTAATGCCTTTGTCTGGTTTTGGTGTCAGGGTTTTGCTGGTCTCGTAAAATGAGCCTGGGAGCCTTCCCTTCCTCCTTCAATTTTTTTTGGAACAGTTTGAGGTTAGGTGTTAGTTCTTCTTTGAATGTTTGGTAAAATTCACCTTCGAAGCCATTCGGTCCGGGACTTTTGTTTGTTGGACGTTTTTTGGTTACCGATTCGATTCCGTTAGCAGTTGTCGGTCTGTTCAGATTTTCTGTTTCTTCTCGATTCATTCTTGGAAGAGTGTATGTTTCCAGGAATTTATCCGTTTCTTCCAGGCTGTCCAATTCATTGGCATATAATTGGTTGCAGTGTTTTCTAATAATCCTTTGTGTTTCTGTGGTGTCAGTTGTCACTTCTCCACTTTCATTTCTGATTTTATTTCTTCGGGTCCTCTCTTTTATCCTTGATGAGTATGGTTAAGGATTTATCAACATTTTAAATCTTTTCAAAGAATCAGCTTGTGGATTCACTGATCTTTTGTGTTGTTTTTTCTAGACTCGGTTTTGTTTGCTTCCCCTCTGATCTATATTATTTCCTTCCTTCTACTGACTTTGGGCTTTGTTTGTTGTTCTTTTTCTAGTTCCTTTAGTTGTAAGGTTAGATTGTTTATTTGAGATTTTTCGTGTTTCTTGAGGTTTGGGGTTTGTGGATCTTTGAGAGATTTTAGGAAAGTCCACAGTGTGAGCAGAAGCCAGCCATTTGTGCGAAAGCTGCTGAAAGAGGTTCGGGCAGGGCCTGCAAGTTGCGTGGGGCGGGGTCACGAGGAATCATCAGAACAGGGCAAATGGTGTTAGCCACATAAATGGAGCATTCAGATTTCGTGCCTGCCTGCATCTGTCTGCGACGAGAGGGAAGGGCTCAACAAAGGAGCAATGGCGTCTGCCGGCACTTTGGTTGCAAGAGAGACCTGCTCTGAACCGTGCACCACCAGCCCTTGCCTTGACTACTCCATTCAGTTCCTACTCTGCCATCCCTGGTGCTTATCACTTTTGGAGCTGCTGCCCCTGTGCTGGACCTCTGAGTGAGTGAGTTTGTCAGGGAGAAAGTCTGCGTGTAGGCACGTTAAGACCAGCAGCCCCTAGGCCTTTAGCAGCTTGTCGTCCTTCTCAGACACAAACCCCACTGGTTCACACAGCCAGATGTCATGAGGGCTTCTCTTCCTTGCGCTGGTGCCCCGGGATGGGGAGCCCTGTGTGGGGCTGGGAACCTTCACTCCTAAGGGTTCAGAACCTCCGCAGCTGAGATATCCCTCTTGATTCTCATCCACCACACCGTGTGTGTGGGACCAGCCCATTCCACGTCTGTGCCCCTGGTATCAGTGGCAGCAATGCCTCTGCTTTATGTCCTTAGGTGTAGAAATTCTGTTCAGCTAGTCTTCAGGTGGTTCTCAATGATGGCTGTTCTATAATTTAGTTGTAATTCTGGTGTGGTCATGGGAGGAGGCGAGCACAGCGTCTACCTACTCTGCCATCTTGACCAGAAGTCCCTGACTTGGGTGGCCCTGATGATTATCCAGGCATTTTGTCATGCACCCCTGGGGATTTTTTGAAAGGAGGACTCGTGCATCATTACTGTTCTTCTTATAAATATTGGACTGGCATAGTGAAGTCTCTCCCTTCTGGGGACTTGGTGTTCTTTCCTTGATGGGATACTCCCAGAGAGGTGAAGGGCATTACCCAAGGTCACAGGACACCCAGGTGATGCCCCGAACCTCACTCTAGGGTCTGGTTCATCACACATGGCATTAGAACTTTGAGTAGTTCAACCTTTCAGTAAGTCCTAGTGACCATGTTCCTCTGGATTCACCAGCTCGAAAGGAAATACTTTAAACCAAAAGGAAATGCAGCACTGATTTGCTTCACCTACCTCAATCTCCTTTTGAGAATCAATTCAAACGGACTTGCTTAACCAAGTGTTTCCCGAAGCAAACTGCAACAGCGTGGCACTGCAGACATCAGGGGCAGCTTCTGCTTTTCCTCCTCCTTCAGTTCCTTCTGCGACTCCCAAACGTGTCCCATTTACGACTCTGAAGATATGTACATTCGTAGGCAAAATGGAGACGAGGGTGGGGGTTGCGATGGGGTCTCAGGTGTTAGGGATCCCCTGCAAGGACAGACCACAAGGTAACTGGGAAACTCAGTGGCCCCAAATCAGGAAACCGGATATTGGGACCAGTTTCCGGTATGGCTCTTTTTAGCCTGAACTCACCTGAAAATTCTCCTTTCTGTCCATCTGTTCACCTATGTCTCTATGTCCAGGCACCCAGGAGCGGGAGAGGATGTCTGTTACGGTCGTAAACTTCCAGCGGCTTCGGGTGAAAGCTCTGCCCTGGGCTGTAGGGATTCACTACATTCGTGACGTCACCCGGATAAGGGTAAGTCAAGTGGAAAACTATTCTAGGGTTTGCCACTGTGGCCCAGGGAAGCAAGGTCTTTCTTGTATGGACATACCACTTACATGGCACCCAGCAGCATCTCAAGAAATGGGTGTTGCACAGCAGGGTTTGTTAGATTTGTGAAGGCTAGTCATTCCTGGACACCTCTCCCATTGGTAAGGCATGTCTGTTTTCCCCTCTTCTTGGCACTGGGCAGGCTTGTAATTGCTTTCACCAATGGAGTACACAGAAAGTGATATTTTGCCCATTGCGGAGTTTATCTTGAAGAGGACGCATAGCTTCTGCCTTGCCGTTTGGGAGTTCTGTGCAGCCGTGTCAAAAAAAAAAAAAAAATCTGCCTATCCTGCCAGTCACCCCCTTGGAGAGGTCCTTCTCCAAGTGTGCGTTGTCTCTTACATTGCAGAGTAGTTTAGACACCAGCTGAGTACCACTTAGTGACCCTAACTTCAGTTATTTTTGAAGGGACACTTTTAGATACTTTTAATTTGGAAAATAGATGAAATAGAAAAACGTAACACTCTTCCATCGAAAATACAAAATAACTTGAAACATGATTATGTACATTATTTTAAATACTCATCTTTGTGCGAAAAGTGACAGACGGTAATAGTCCACTGAGACCTTTAATAATTGTAGATTCTTGAATGACTGCACCTTTCAAGAAAAATTGGACCTTTCCTATTGGGAAAGGAAGATGCCACAGGGGACAGAAACTATTCCATGCTTTTGATTTTTGGTGGGGAAAAAAGATCTCCTTGAGAATCTGTAATCAAAAGAGCACCTTCGTGTAGCTTTGGGATTCACGTGAACACTATCATCACGGTCCAAATCGATCTCCGTTGTAAACTTTTTTCCAACGGTTTTATCATCATAATATATTTTCTATTGATAACACTTAGCTTTTATCCCCTTAATGATTGAAACCATTTAATTAGCAGTAGCAATAACTGTTCCTTGAAGACCTCACAGGAAATACACCTGGAAGCCCGACCATTTGCATTGTAGCTCACTGAAGCTCTGCATGTCTTCAATTCTTTGGAAGTCCTTTTTGGTTCAAATTCTGTAAATTATTTTTACATAAATAAAGAAACGTCTTTGCCTGCATTATCATAGATGTTTTGAAAGGACTATGCTCCTAATTTTAATATATTTTTTGTGTATCGATTCTTTTTCTCCCCACTCTGGCGGTTTCTTAGAGAATTAGAGTAATCATTTTCTTTTCAACTGACAGCTCATGTGCTTCCTCAATTCAAGTACGTGGGGGTATTTGGGGGGGGGGGCTAAGTGATGTCAAAAATACATTTTAAATTTGGTAAATTCGAGGGTTCTGAGCTGCCAAGTAAAAAATCTGCCAATCCTGCTGTTAAATATTACATACTTAAATATGCTAAAAATTTGTGTAAGCATCCCAATTTCTGTTTGTGTTGTCTTTGGAGAAAGCGGTTTTACCATTCCCTTTTCTCTGATTCGCCGAGGGTTTTGATGAGAACTGGAGGTAATAGCTGGTCAATTATGGCCCATGATTGGTAGGAGCACTCTGCTGGCCATGTCAGAGAGTTACTGCCCAAGCCACAGCCGGCTCAACCCTGAAAAGTAGATTGCGACTTGGAGTCGTGGACCCTGAGAAAGAAGATGCCTACCGAGAAGGGCTCCTGGTGGCTGACTGAGTTCAGATTTAAAAAAACAGAGCCTAGCAGCCATTTCTCATCAGGGGCCTCGCATGCGAACCCTGCCTCAGGAAGAAGCCTGCACTAAGCTGCCCGCCTCCCGGCACTGAACCGCCTGACTGTCCCGCTTTCCCGCCACCTGAGCCAGCCCTTATGAAGGACTACCTGGAATGACCTTACGACCAACAGGACTTAGGCTTCCCCTCTCCAATCAGAACTGTGCGATCTGTACTGACCAATCAGAGAGGCTCCATTCTGACCAATCAGGACAGTGTTTTGGGGGCCAATCAGACTGAGAGGATTTGGAGTCCTCATTTGCATGAGGATAGACCATGCTGAGACAAGGGGGAGGAACTTCTGTCTAGGGAAGTCAGCTTCCCTGTGGCTTGGCGAGAGCACGCTTTGCCTTTCCACCCGAAGACTGAAAGCTGTGTTTCCTCAGCTGGAGCTGAACCACCCCCAGCAGACCCCAGCAGACCCCAGCAGACCCCGGATCTGCCTAGCTTGAAAGGAATCTCCTTCCCAAGACTGCCTTGCAGCCATTCTGCTTGGTTATTAAGCTGTAACACTATTGAGCTGTTCCACAGCTGTGCTGTATCACAGTTATTGGCACCAGCCACCACAGGTTGACAGAGGAAAATTGCCCCAAAGTATCCAGAGTCACTCTCACCGCAGCAAAAGGTTGGGTTTTGAATTCACGTTCTCTCAGGAACTCAAGCTGATCCTCAAGTAGTTTTAATATATTTATTTATGAGTTTTCCCAATTTCTGTTTGGAGACTATTTTGTTATCCCCCCCACCC
>NW_006431525.1:12685-22402 GCF_000325575.1 Pteropus alecto | reverse complement strand
CCCACCCCCCTTTTTTTTGAGACTCGCTGAGCATTTTGATCAAATCCAGAGGGAAGAGTTGGCCAATTGTGTCCCCGGATTTCCACAACCACTGCTGGCCATGTCAGATGGGTCCCTGCCTTGAGTCAGGGTGGTTTACCCCAGGACGATAGTAGATTCTGGGTTAGCGGGAAAGGGCCCAAAGTGGCCAGAGTCATTCTGATAGCAGTCAGGAACTGGGTTATGAAGGTCAGACTTAAGGAGCCAAAACGGAAGTTTCTACAATTCAGGTGCTTTTGGTGAAATCTTAGTTCTAAGTTCCCCGGTTGGGGCATCAGCCGGGCTAACGTTGTCGGATGACCTTTCGCCCTGTGGAGCATGTCTCAGAGTCACTGACCGAGGTCCTGTTTAAAGGTCAAGGGGCTCCCACTCTGATTGGAGGACATGTGATGCCAAGCAGGAGCCTATCCAGTCACGTGCGACATGGCGTGACTTAGTGACAGGCGCCCTGGATTGCATTTTAGCCAATCAGATGTGGAGACTGCCCATGACGTCAGGGAATGCAGCGACTATATAAGTCAGCCGCCGCCTCGCAGCAGCGGCCCCTGTCTTTCCTCACAAGCTGGAGGAAGCGGCCTCTGACATGGCGGATCTTGGCTCTGGGGCTTCGCTAGAGGAATTCCTGCACATAAAGGAGCCCACGGAAGTCCCCCCGAAGATCCTGGAGCAGAAGCAGCCGAGGAGGCGCCGCCGCCGCCACCGCCGCCGCTCCGACAGTTTCGTCACCTATTTCCCCAGGGTTCTGAAGATTTTTCACCAGGACCTGAGCCTGTCTCAGAAGGCCCTGAGAGTCATGGATTCATTCGTGAAAGACATGTTCCAGCGCATCGCCGAAGAGGCCTCGCGCCTGGCCCGCAAAACCCGGCGCGCCACCATGACCTCCAGAGACATCCAGACGGCCGTGCGCCTGCTCCTGCTCGGGGAGTTGGGCAAGCACGCCGTGTCCGAGGGCACCAAGGCCATCCTCCGGTACGTTTGCTGCAGCTGAGCTACCTGGACACCACCTGAGCATCGCAACCCAAAGGCTCTTTTCAGAGCCGCCCCACTCGTCACGAAAAGAACTGTGGCTCTCGTGTTTGATCCTGTGGCTTTCTGCCGACGTTTAGAGCACTGTTACCATGGACCAAACATCGTCAACTCCACTTTAACGTACAGAGAGTGTAGTTTGTTCCATGGAAAATCATGGATTTTCCTTAACCACGTTGCATGTCATGGCTTTCCCAAACGGTCATTCCCGTTAGGGTTTTTCTCTAGGTCAGTCTTTTGGCGGGTATTTTGCCGATCATGTCATTTACCTGTTTCACTCATTCCCTCACGAGTATATGGTGGAATTTTCCAGAAGTTCGTTATGTCTGATATGACAACGGATGAAGTGCAGAAGCAGATACAAGAATCCATCTGTCTTCTGTCAGGCCGGATAGTAAGGAGACTTTCAAATATCCGAAACAACGTCAATCTCCTCTGCATTTTTAGAAGGACATATTTATCGTACGAGTCTGTAAATTGCATTAACATGATATAATGGGTGTTTTTTAGTGTGATTTTAAAATGAATTTTAAAGTAAATGTATTAAAATTTCTGTTGTATTATTTTGTACAGTGAGTGTATTGGCAGGTGTTACTGACACAACAGCTCTTTGGGTTCCTATTTATTTTTAATGGCGTGAGGTTTCCCGAGACGAAACTGTTCTAGATATTTACTCATTTGCATCGTCAACTCATACATATAATTGACTCCATGGGAAATCGTGGATTTTCCTTAACTATGTTGCATGTCCTCCACTTTCTAAATGACTATCTCTGCTTGTTATTTTTCTACGTCTACCTTTCCAGCAACCTGTAATTTTCCTATTAATTTCATTTACCACTTGTGTTCACGTCGTTCCACGACTGTATTATGGAACTTTTCAGAAATACTTTTTGCGTGATATGCAATAAGGTTAAGAAGCAGCTATATCCACCAATGCACCCCTATTAAACTTTGCCATCATACCGCGCGTGAAGCCTCCGTTTAAGTATGTAAAGGAGGAATGATACGCAGTAGAGAAACAGACTAGTGAAATTTCCAAAATCAAGTCACTTTTGCAATTCCCCGGTTTCCGAAATTATCGAGTACAACGTCGTTGTATGGACATACCCAGTGTGTGGCACCCAGCAGCATATCGACGAGTGTGTGTTGCGTGGCACTACATGTCAGGTTCAGGATGGCCCTCGTGCCTTGACACTCTTTTTTTTTTTTGAAGGGTCCTGTCTGTTTTCCCCTGCTCTGGACTCTGGGCGAGCACGTGACTGCTTTGACCAATGGAACGTGGTGGAAGTGACGTTATGTATGCCGATTACAGAGCTAATCTTTAAAACGACAGGTGCCTTCTGCCTCGTTTCTTGAGACCTCTGAGCCGCCATGTAGGAAGTGGGCCTATCCTGCTGGAGACACCACATGGACAGGCTTTGAGACTCTATGGGGAGAGACCGGGGCCCAGCTGAGCCCAGCCCTCCAACCAGCTCCTCCAAGGCAACAGGTATGTGCATGCGACTTGACTCGAAACTTTCAGAGTAGCCTAGGAGTGACCCTGATCGGGTGCACCCCCTCTTTCTTTAATATTAAGGGCCACTTACACTTCTTATTTGCACGCTATTGGCACACTAATAGGTCAGCAAAAACAAAACAATACTTCCCATTCCAAACAAGTAGAAATACTTGAAAAAATGACCGCAAACATTATTTGAAATGCTTGGAGGAGCTGGAAGAGAGCTAGAAATTAATAGACAACTGAGACGTTTGCCTCAAGCCCAGGCCCTTGAAAGACAACACCCTTAGTGAAAAGCTGGCCTTTTTGCTATGGGGAAAGGGAGATGACAAGGCAACTTGGTATATCTTGGCCTTGTGTCTGGATGGGGCGGGGGTGGGGGGGAAAGGCTCCTTTGATAGTTTCAAAGCGCAATTCTGCCTTCACGTGGCTGTGGCATCCCAATGAAGACTATCGGCATGGCTCAAGGAATTCTGGCGAAAACCCAGACGTGGGGCAAATGCTAGTCAAATCCTCTGTGGAGGAGCCCACCCTTAACTGAGCCTTAGAGAAGGTCCCCACCGATAAAGCCCTTCCACACTTGCTCATAATTCAAGAAAACCAAAGGTATCCTCCTCCAAAGACTTATCCCCGGGTGCAAACAATTCAAAAAGTGTTGACATGTTAAGTAAATGGGAGGATATAAACCATAATAAGGAAGAAACAAGAAATATCACAAAGAATCAAATACAATTTCTGAAAGCATAAAACGGAACCACTGGACCAAAAAGTTAATGTAATTTTAAATAACCGATTAAGGCGCCTGGATAGGGAATTAGTGTATTGGGAGAAATTGGGCTGGGGGGGGGGATGCCTCCTAGCGAGATAAAGAGAAAGGAAAGGTGAAGAGACATAGGACATGGACCAAAAACGTATAAACCACACCCCATAGGGGTTTGTGAAGGAGATATTGGGCAAACTGAGGAAGAATAATGTTCAAAGAGGAAATGGCTGGTAATTTGTTCAGAACGAAGGAAAGCCACAGTTGCCCAGAATTATCGCAGAGCAATGGAAACAGTCGTACATAAAAACAGAGAGTGGCTGCATAAAACAGTTCCCAGAATGGTGATGGCTAAGTGCCACTTAGAGGGGATTTTATGGCCTCGAGTGCTTCCTAAAATTAGGAAGCCTTGACCAGGCATTTCACAGAAGAGGGAACACAAATGGAAAAAAAGTAAAATACTCAAGACGAGGCACCAGCTCACGAGCAGTCCGAGAAGTGCCCACCCACACCGCGGTGAGATACTGTTTCACACCATCAGAGCCGCGAGGGTGAAAAAGACTGACCGCCCCACGTGTTGGTGAGGAGATAGAGCCATGGGGAGTTTGCATCCACTGCTAGTAGGTGTGGAAGGTGGTCTGAGGCCTTTTGAGAGCAATCCGGCATATCGATTAACGTGCAGGAGAAGCACCCGCTGCTGACTGCAACGATTCCGCTCCTGGGCACCTAATCCAGGATGCTCTTAGCGGCATTGTACTTATTAACAAAAATTTCAGATAAAACGTAAATGGTCATCAACAGTAAAGTGGATGAACAGTAAAGTGGATGATACAGTCATACAACTGAAAGCCATTCACCGGGAAAATAAGTGAACCGGAGCTACCGATGTCACTATGACTGTATCTTGCACGCAATAGTGAAACGGCATGATACAGAAGAATACTTACCTCACGATATAATTTATATAAGGTATAAAAAGATGCAGAACAATGCTATCAGTATATGTTGCTTTGCACTTCATATCTATGTAGCAGAAGCGTAAAGAAGTTCATGGAAATGAGGAACATCAATTTCGCATAGGAAAGGAAGGAAGGAGGGAAGCGGGGATGGGTGTAAGGGAGGGGTCGATGGGCATTCAAGGGTATCTGTCATTCATTTTATTCCTGGAGCTTGTGGTCGTAGATGGGTGTTCGGTTATATTTTTCTTCCTATGATTTCATTTAACCAAAAGGTTGTGCAAAGTTTTTTTCTAAATTGGGGTGATCACTGTCAACTCTGCTGTCCCTCACTGCCCTCGTTCGGTCAGTCTTGCTACCAATTTTATCCCCCAAGTGGTCCCTGAATCTCTCCCCTCCACTCTATCCCTACTGCCTCTTACCAGGCCTGCATCATCATTACCTGAATTAAAGCAGCCACCTCCTGCCTTCGGCCTCGGCCCTCGCAAATCGAGCCTCTGTACTACTTCCTGAGTGATCTAAGTAAAAAGCAAACCTGACAGGCTGTCACTTCCCTGCTGAAAAGGCTTCAAGGCTCCCCACTGCCTAGAGGACAAGGTACAAGTTTCTTATATATGGCAAGGTCCTTCATGATCTGGCCCCTGCTTTTCTCCCCAATCTCATCTGCCACCACTTCCTGCCTTGCATTGTGAGGTCCAAAGAGGCTGAACTCCTTGCAGTTCCCCCACAGGGCCACCGCCGCCTCTTGGTCTGCCTAGGTCTTTTCCATCTTGGCACTGACAGCCCCGCATCGTGGGAGCCCCTCAGTCGCAGGCAACCCGGGACTGTCCTGGTATTAAAGCTGAAAGCCCTGCACCCGGGAAACCCTTCGGCACCCGGCAAGCCGGGACAGTTGGTCACCCTAGTGGCCCAGTCTTCAAGCTGCTTTGTGGCTGAATCGGCTCCTGCTGTCGCCATCACTTAGGATGTCTTTCTTACCTCCTTCCTCCTGCTCCTTCTGCAAACAGGACCCGAAACAAACGACAAATAAAATATGAAATAGAATGTGGAAGGCAGCTACAGAACCCACATAACTTAGACCTGGCCTCTCCCAGAAGGAGTTTCCTGACTAGCCCCCCCTCCCCCGCCCCCGGCTGGGTTGGCTGGCCCTCCTCCGGGCTCCCACAATAACCAGGGCACTTCTCTTTCACAACGTTTCATGTCTTATAAATATCTGACAAAAGCATCCGCCTCCCCGCTCTGGACTCTAGCCAGTCTACGGGCTCTCAGCTTATTCATCTGTGATTCCCAGCACCCAGCAGACCGGACGTAGTAGGCGCTCAGTGAATGTTTCAATAAATGGATGAATGCGGGCTGCGCTGTAAACTCTGATGTGAGATTTCCTGACCCTTCTTGAGGAAAGCGTGGCTAAAATAATTGTGGTCGGAGAAGTGACAATTTCTCGAAAGTGGCGATTCGAGGTTTGTCTTTTTCTATCATAACGAACAGTACCAATTTTGATCCTGTCACACAGAACAACGTAAGATGATACTCCGAGTATGTTGTACAGTTTATGTAGATGATGTCACGCATATTCGACAGTTTCACTGTCTTTCTGACAGTTGATTTCTCCCCCTTCTGAGAAGTTGGGAGGGGACACATGAATACCCCCTTAATGGGTCTCTACAAGCCTGTGAGGTAGGTCCTGTTTATATCACCGATGGACAGAGAATAAACCTGTGGACTAGAAAGGTGAGTCCATCGCCATGCCTGACAGAGTTCAGGAAGCGGGTGAGCGGGGATTAGACCTCAGCTGCCCCTGACACCCGGGCCCAGCTTCGTGCTCCTTGTACCATGCCCCTCCGAGAACGGGGCTCGGGGAGGGGTCCCGTGAGTAGAAGCTGGGAGTGGAGTTGGGTGCTGCCCTGGCGGGCCAGTCGAGGCAGGGGCTGAGCCTGGATGCCCCCGGCTCCTTCGCTGAGGCTTCCCGAACTTAATCCCTGGGAACCAGGCCAGGGGTACAGGTGGAAAAATGGCTCTTTTTTCACCCTGGTCTGAGTGAGGCCTTTGGAAAATCTGGAAGGACTGAAGAGACAGCACATGGACCCCTGGTGCACTCTCCTGGAGGAGGCCTAGCTCTACTGGACCCAGGCGAGGCCTCCCTGATCACAGTCCCACGACCCTGCAGTGCACAGGCCTAGGATTACCAAGCCCTCTAGCCTGTTCCGCGAGGTCATAGCCGTGGGTTCCCAGGTCATTCTCAAGCCGTATGAGCTTTGGGGTCTGCTAAATTAGATGGCAAATGCCCTCTGCTCTTCCCATCATTGCCCCTGAGGCAAGAGCACAGCAGAGCTTATCTCCACATCTAACCACAGATCCCATGCTTGATATTCTGTCCTGGTTTTTCCCAAGGAACGATTGGAGCGTAATGCACAGCCTGGACTCCGAGGGAATTCAAGAGTTTCTAGGTTAATAATCCACTTCAGAGGAGCCGCCCTTGACCAGTGCTTATTCTAGAATTCACCTTGAGAACGGCCAGTGGGTAGGTCCTCCACTGCTAACTTTTAGGATCTTGGAGCCACCATGGAATTCCCCAGGACAATGGCCCTGAGGTTTCGCTTGACCCATAACCCCCGCCGACTCTTTTCTTCCTGTCCAGGAGGGACCGTATCCCCTTACCCAGGCTTGGGGACCCACTGAATCCTATGTCTTTGTCACCTATAGGTATTTCTCAAGCAGGCCTCCCCCTACTAAGTACAAGTGAGTGTGTAGGCACTCCCATTCTGGTCTCTACTCCTGGCCATCCTCCCTCCCACCGATTCACAGGCATTCAATGGAAACTTAATCGAGCACGGGAGTCAAGCCTGAATTTGATTCCTGGCTAGGCCACTTACTAGTTATGTGAGCTTGGGCAGTAGTTAACCCACCCTCTCTGAGCCTCACTCTGCTCGACAGGGAGAATTATGTCTGCCTGTCCTGGAAGGAACATACAGGGGCAAAGGGTAAAGACTAGACACACGTGTATAACATACACAGCAGAGTGCCTGCCACATCGAATCGTAAAGTGCTTGGTAAGAAACGGTTACCGTGGCTATTTGTGTGGCGCTGGACACTGGAAGGCGAGGACGGGTAAGACGTGGCCCCCAACCTCTGTGACATTACATCTGAATGGAGAGTTAGCACACGCATACTCCCGAATGACTACCAAGAGAAGGCTGCATCTGATCAAGAGCACGATGCAGGCATCGTGGGGGTTCAGAGAGTAGGAAGAGAAAGAGGCAGAGAACTCACCATGTGCCTGCACCAGGCTCTGCACCTGGCATGCTACAGCTATTCTTTCATTCAGTCCTAATCACAGCCCTTCCCGCCGGGGCGTTATAAATAGTATGCCCATTTTACAGTTGAAGGTCTGAGGCTCAAGGAGGGGGAAGTCACCGTAGGCTGGGATGGTTGGGTCATCTTCACAGAGAACCTAGGATTCGAGCCAAGCCTGGAAAGGTGAATAGGATTCGGGTAAGGTGAGGGCGATGGGGCAAAGTTTCATGGGAGTGAGGAGGAAGAGCTTGCCAACAAAGCCCTGAGTCGGCAACGCCCAAAGCCAGAGGTAACACGCGGCATTTTCCAGTTGCTCCCTAGCAACTCCCCATCACAAACTCAAACCAGCATTATCTCTGCAGTCTCACTAACGTGAGGCTCAGGGGGGAAGAGTCATCCTCCCTTATCTCACTGTCAGCCCTAAGCAAACAGATGTGGCCAAGGTAGGCAGGAGAGCATGTCCATATAGCCGTCTGGCACCAAATCTCACTTACGCCCCTCCAATTGCCTGAGGGCACGACTCTCGGGACTGAGAACAAGCATAGTCACCATTCATTGGGCACTCCAGCTCACTATCTCACCGAATCCTCACAACCACCTCGTGGACCCTATTCTACAGAGGAGGAAACTGAGGTTCAGAGGGGCCAAGTCACTGACCCAAAACATTACAGCTAGTAAGAGGCACAGCTGAGGTTTGAGTCCAGGTCTGATCCGACTCCCAAACCTGTGCCCTAAATCACTCTTGCTGTAGAGCCCAGTCCCACTAGCTCTCAGCAGTCATAGGACCCACACAGACACTCTCACCATCTTGTGTCTCTCTTCCCTGTTCATGCAGCCCAGTAACGTTATTTGTCTCCAGAAAACAAAGGCAGCAGAACTTCGAAGGGAGCAAATCATGAAAAAGCTGATGCACTCTCCTGGTCACACTAACCTTTGTGTTCTGCAAATCCCCAAGCCCCAAGAGATGCGCTCATTCTATCCCCAGATCTTTTCCCTAGAAGGTTGTCCCAACACAATTATTCAGAGCGCCCCCTGTACCCTCAAAAGTGTCTGCATTAATTGGACAAGAAATTATATGGTCAAGGGTGACCTACACAGAGGCAGCTAAGCCTCACACATCAGGTCCTTTTGCAACCCTGACACATGCTGGACAATGATCTGCAGCTCCCCTGCGTGAGGGTGGGGCCTGACCTTCTGGGAGGTGTAGCCACTTCTTGAGGAAGGAATAAGGTATAAATAAACTAGGAACGTGATTTTGAGGGGATTCCAAGTACAATCCAGCTTGCTGGGATTGGAGTGGTCAAGGAACAGGGGTAGAGGAACCCCTGGAATGCAGAACTTGCACCAAAAATGAGTCAATATCTAGAACCGGTTTTGGTCTCAGGACAACTTTACATTTCTAAAAAGCAGTAGGAACCCAAAACACTTTTACGCGGGCTATATATGTGCCAATCGTTACTGTAGCAATTATTAGAATAGAAATTTCGATACATTTATTTGAAAACAATACAAACCCCATTGCTTCATGTTAACGCAAACTCGAAATTCGTCGGAGAACTATCAGCAAAATATCCCCCAAAAGGCTGACCTAGAGAAAAAACCGACAGGAATGACCGTTTAGGAAAGCCACGAAAAGCAACGTGGTTAAGGAAAACCCACGATTTGCCATGGAATAAACTACACTCTCTCTCGATTAAAGTAGAGTTGATGATGTTTTGTCCACGGTAACAGGGCTTTAGTCGTCGGCAGAAAGCCACGGGAACAAACACGAGCGTAGATCCCACTTTTAGAGCCACAGGTCTTTTCGTGACAAGCGAGGCGGCTCCGAGAAGAGCCTTTGGGTTGCGATGCTCAGGTGGTGCCCAGGAAGCTCACGCGCGGCCTTGGTGACCTCGGACACGGCGGGCTTGCCCATCTCCCCGGGCAGGAGTAGGCGCGCGGCCGTCTGGATGTCTCTGGAGGTCATGGCGGCGCGCTGGCTGGAGAGGGCCAGGCGCGAGGCCTCTTCGGCGATGCGCTCGAAGATGTCCTCCACGAACGAATCCATGACGTTCAGGGCCTCCTGCGACAGGCTCAGGTCCTGGCGAAAGTTCTTCAGAACCCTGGGGAGACAGGGGGCGAAGCTGTCGGAGCGGCGGCGG
>NW_006431525.1:12033-12663 GCF_000325575.1 Pteropus alecto | reverse complement strand
GTGCAGCCATGACAGAGGCCGCTTCCCCACAGCTTGTGAGGAAAGACAATGGTGGCTGCTGCGCGAGGCGGTGGCCGGTTTATAGCCGCTGCATTCCCTGACGTCATGGGCAGTCTCCACATCTGATTGGCTAAAATGCAATCCAGGGCACCTGTCACTAAGTCACGCCATGTCGCAGGTGATTGGGTAGGCTCCTGCTTGGCATCGCATCCACCGATCGGAGTGGGCATCCTTCGACCGCTAACCATTTGAAACACGCTACATAGGGCCAAAGGCCACCTGACAAGGTTAGCTGGCTGATGCTCCAACAGGGGGACTTTGAAAAGACTTCACTGAAAGCACCCGAATTGTAGAAATTTCCCGAAGTGGCCCCTTGAGAGAGTCTGACCTTTATAACCCAATTCCTGACTGTTATCGGAATTGAGTCTGGCCACTTTGAGTTAGAGGACCCCTTTCCTCTAACCCACGACAAGGCCGGCAGAGTGCTCCTTGGAAATCAGGGGCCGTAGTTCACCAGCTACTGCCTCCGGTTTTCGTCAAAACCCTCAGTAAATCGCAAAACCCTCAGAAACAGAAGGGACTCGCAAAACCACTTTCTCCAGAGACAGATAATGAAACAAAATGGGGATT
>NW_006431525.1:3034-11397 GCF_000325575.1 Pteropus alecto | reverse complement strand
AGGAAGAGAGAGAGAGGAAAAGGAAGAGGAGGAGGAGGAGGAAAGAGGAAAGAAACCACACCAATTTCCTCCACAATCCTCAAGGCTTAACCTTTCAAGAGTGCTCTTATTGGTTCATCCTTGGTCACCCTCCCACTCTTAGGGCCAAAGTCTGTGGCTTAGGGCCTGGAGGTCCAATACTGACTGAGCCGGTGGAGAGCAGCACATGAGCTGTGCTCTTTGGACAATCTCATCATCCATGTGATGTATAATTATATTACTTAGTTATATCTCATTTACTTGATTCTTCAAAGTAGCTATCATCAATTACTGTAACTGTTATATATAATCATTATTCTTCATTTACCTCTATTTGCTATTATTTATTTTACTACTATTTCTACATGCATTTCAGATCGACTAGCTCTGATCTTTTTCCTTCTTCCTAAATTACATTCTTCTTTACAAATTCCTTTAACATGATGTCCGTTATGAGTATTTATTTTTCTCAATTGTCTTTATTTCCGAGTTAAGATCTGGAGCAGGATGGCATTGGCATGGGGGTGAAGTGTGCTGGACATCTAATCCCACCAGCAGTGTATTAGGGTTCCATTTTCTCCACATCCTCTCCAACATTTGTTACTACTTGTTCTGTTGATTATAGCTATTCTACATCAAACAACATTTCTGATCAATATTCCTGATGAGGGGATTCATTTATCCTAAATCCTTACTCTAATGATCCCAGGGAGACCCCTGGAGGTATAAGGGCCCACTGGACAGAAAGAAACAGGCTTTTGTACTCCCTCTTTGAAAAGGCGTTGACCTCCCCCTCGCCCCTTCATTCCTGCACTACACAAGGGAGCTCTCTCTACAATCCAGGTTTGCCCCCATCCTGTCTCTTTAGTTCATGAGGCTCTGCTGATGTTAAGTAGTCTTTGTGTTTTGTCTCCTCCGTACCATCCTGCTCCTCTTCTGAGGGACTCAAGAAAAGTTTGGTTTCTGTAGATTATCCAGATTTTTGTCTCATTGTTTGGCTGAGAGTGACATCCTCTACAGGTTTCTACGTCCTAATCAAAAGGGGAAACTACAACTTACTTTAAAGTGCAAATGGGATACATAACGAAATTGAGAAAGCGTTTAGGTTTAAAGCAATCTTAATACTTGTTAAGGATTGAAATCACATAATATCATCCCCCTTCACAGAGAAAGGTAGGAGAAACAAAACGTCAAAATGAAAATACTTGATATTCAAATAGTTGTGGGAAAAGACGAAAGGAGGGTGGCCTAATTTCCTCCCTCGAGCAGTCATCAATGTTTTCTTAATATTATGAAAGAGGAAGAAGAAATTCCCACCGATAGCTCAAATCCATATCACCTGTGGGTTGAAGTGTGTCCCCTTAAAATTCGTACGCTGACGAAGACCTAAATACCAGCACCTCATATGAGATCATATTGGGAGATAAGGTCTCCACTGAAGTAATCAAGTTAAAAGGTATTCATTAGAGTGAGTCTTAATGCAAAATGGGTGGTTTCCACATAAAAGGAGAAAATTAGACACAGAGACATGTATATGCGGAAGAAAACGCAGACAGATATAGGGAGATTTCCCCATCCACAAGGTAAGGAGAGTGGCCTGGAACAGATGCTTCCTTCACAGAACTCTGAAGGTACCAACCAGTTGACACGTGGATTTGCATTTTGAGCCTCCAAAATCTGAGCTAATTAATGTATCTTGTTTAAAGAGCCCAATCTCCGGAAATTTTAGGGCGGCTTTAGAAAACTAATATTATTAAATAATTATGGTTAAAAAGCATAAAACCAGTCCAAGAAACAAACAACGAGCAGAAAAATCACACCTGTTACTCTTTCTGTCACTAGAGGTGAACATTCCAGGAAGACTCTAATTGGTCCAGTCTTACATTTAGGTCCTTAACCTGTTTGAGTTCATTTTTTTGTGAGTTGCCTAAGATGGGGATCCAATTTCATTCGTCTGTATGTGGTCATCCAGTTTTCCCAACACCATTTGGACTCTCCTTTTCCTTTGAGTATTCCCGATTCCCTTGTCTATATTAACTGACTTGTATAAATGGGTTTATTTCCGGGCGCCCTATTATTTTCCATTGTTCCAGGTGTCTATTTTTATGCCAGTACCATACCGTTTTGATTTTATTGCATTTTAGCACAGTTTGAGATCAGAAAGTGCGATGCTTCCAGCTTTGTTCTAACTTCTCAGGATTGCTTTGGCTACTGGGTGAGCGTGTGTGTGTGTGTGTGTGTGTGTGTGTGTGTGTGCACGCGCGCGCACGTGCGGGTGGGGGTCTTCATACAGATTTTAGGATTTTAAATTTTTTTCTGTGAAAAACTGCATTGGATTTTGATAGGCATTGCTTTGAACCTATATATGACTTTGTGTAATATGGACACTTTACCAATATTAATTCTTTCTTTCCATTAACAATGCTGTTCCATTCGATTGCCTTCTTTAATTTCTTTCTTCAAAGTCTTATAGTTTTCATTGCATAGATCTTTCACCTCCTTGGTTAGATTTATTCCTAAGTATGTTATTGCTTTTGATGCGGTTGTAAATGGGATTGTTTTCTTTATTTCTCGTTCAGATGTTTTCTTGCCGGCGTACAAAAATGCAACTGTTGTCTGTATGTTGCTTTTGTTTCCTGAAACTTTACTGAATCAGTGGATTAGTTCTGGCAGGTTTTGGGCGAGGTCTTTAGGATTTTCTAAATATAAAATCATATCATCTGCAAACGGGAAGAATTATACTTCCTCCTTTCTTATTTGGATGCCTTTTATTTCTTTGTCTTTCCTGATTGCTCTGGCTAGGATTTCCAGTACTGTGTTGGGTAGGTGTGGCGAAAGTGAGCATTCTTTTCTTATTCCTGATCTTAGAGGAAAAGAGTTTTACCTTTCACCGTTGAGCTCCTTGATAAGGCGCGTGCTACTAATTTTAACGTATTTCCCATTTATGTCTCTTTTTTCTCCCCTAAGAGAAATATATATGTACATATTTCTTTAAACTATGACTCTTACGTTAATCTACCAATTCAAGTGTGCGTCATACATCTGGGGACCCAAAGAATGTAAAGAAAACAATTTTAAATTTGGTAAATATTTAAGTACTTTCAATATCTTTATGTTTTCCCATTTCTGTTTGGAGGCTGTAGCTTTGCTATTTCTCCCTTTCCCAAATAACCGACGTTTTTTTATTAGAACTGGAGTTCCTGATTAGTCAGCAAGGTCCATTGATTTCCAGGAGCACTCTGCCAACCACGTCAGAGAATTCCTGCTCAACCACGGTGGCTTAGCCCAGGACAACAGTAGATTCTGGATTAGAAGTAAGGGGCCCAAAGAGGCAAAGTCATTCTGATAGCAGTCATAAATTGGATTATGAAGGTCAGACTCTCTTAAGGAGCCAAAATGGAAATTTCTACAATTTGGATGCTTTTCGTGAAGCCTTTTCAATGTCCCCCTGTTGGAACATCAGCCAGCTAACCTTGTCAGGTGGCCTTTGGCCCTATGTAGCATGTTTCAAGCAGCAGTCAAAGAATGCCCACTCTGATTGATTGATGCAATGGCAAGCAGGAGCCTTTCAAATCACGTGCGACATGGTTTGACTTAGCGACAAGCCCCCGGATTGCATTTTAGCCAATCAGATGTGGAGACTGCCCATAACGTATAGAATGCAGCGACTATAAATCAGCCACCGCCTCACAGCAGCCACAATTGTCTTTCCTGACAAGCTGTGGGGAAGTGGCCTCTGTCATGGGTGAGCCTGCCTCTGTGGCTTCTGAAGTATTGCTGGGCACCTGGGAGCCACAGAGGCATCCCCAAAGATCCTGGAGCAGAAGTAGCCGAGGAGCCCCCGCCGCCGATGTGTCTCTGAAGAACGTTCACCAGGGCCTGAACCTGTTGCAGGAGACCTTGAATGTCATGGATTCGTTCGTGGAGGACATCTTCGAGTGCATCGCCGAAGAGGCCTCGCGCCTGGCTCTCTCCAACCAGCGCGCACCGTGACCTCCAGAGACATTCAGACGGCCATGTGCCTGCCCCTGCCCAGAGAAATGGGCAAGCACGCCGTGTCCGAGGCCACGAAGGTTATCCTTTGGTACAGAAGCTGCTCTTGAGCTTTCTGGGCACCACCTGAGCATCGTAACCCAAAGCTCTTCGCAGAGCTGCCTCGCTTGTCGTGAAAAGACCCGTGGCTCTAAAAGTGTTAGATCCTGTGGCTTTCTGCTGACCTTTTGAGCATTTTAATCATGGAGAAATCATTACCAGCTCTACTTAAATATAGAGAGAGTGTAGTTTATTCCATGGAAAATCGTGGATTTTTCTTAACCACGGTGTGTATCATGGCTCTTCTAAATAGTCATTTCTGTTAGATATTTCACTGTTAACCTTTTGGGGAGTGTTTTTGTTATAATCATCTTTATCTTTTTACACTAATTCTTTCACGACTGTGTGGTGGACTTTTCCATATGTTCATTAGGTCTGATATGGCAAAAGAGAAAGTGTAGAAGCAGTTATAATAATGCATCTGAATTCTGTTAGTCCAGATATTAAGGAATTTTCAAATATCTGAAAGGTCCACCTCCTTTCTATGTGCCTAGAAAAATATATCTTATGACTTTTAAATTCAGTAACCATGATATAATGGTTTTTATTATGATTTGAAAATTATCATTTGACATCTGTATATTCTATTGTGTGTTTACCACCCAAAGTCCAATTTCCTTCAGCTACCATATATTTGATCCCCTTTACCCACTTCACCCTCTTCCTATTCCCCTATATTTGACCCCTTTTACCTCATCTATCTCCCCCCTCCTCCCCCATACACTAGTAGCCATTAGTCTATAGTCCTCTGGTAACCACTGTACTATAGTCCACGTCCCTGACTCTCTGTTTGTCCTGCTCATTTGTTACTTTTTGGTTTATATCCCACATATAAGTGATATCATGTGATTTTCAGCTTTTTTCAGTCTGGCTTATTTCGCTTAGCATGATTATTTCAAGGTCCATCTAGGTTGTCACAAATGGCAGTATTTCATCTCTTCTTATGGCTGAGTAATATTCTATTGTATATATGTACCACAGCTTTAGCCAATCATCTATCATGGGACACTTCGGTTGCTTCCATGTCCTGGCCACTGTGAATAATGCTGCTGTGAACATCAATGTGAGAATATCTTTTTGAATATGGGTTTTCAAGTCTTTGGGATAAATACCCAGTAGAGGGATTGCTGGATCATATGGTAGATCAATTCTTAGTTTTTTGAGGAACCTCCATACTGTTTAGACATGATTTTATTGAGAGCTCATTATGTCTATTTTGTTAAGCTTTTTACTTCCATTATCTCATTTAATGCTCACAACAACCCTATAAGGTAAGTACTATTATTATTCCCTTTTTACAGATGAGAAAACACAGGCTCAGAGATCTTCCCTAGTAGCATACAACTGGTAAATAGTAAAGCGGGAATTTATATCCAGGTATGTATGACTTCAAAGCATGTAAAACTAGGTCACATGCTGCCAGCAGAAATGTTTTGTTTGGCCAGTATAATGTTTCCAATTAAATCTTGTGCTCATTTAAAAATTGCATGGTTTGAAATTGTAGATTTTAGAGGTTTCATTCAAGATAGCAGAGTAAGTAAATGCTGTGTATGCCTCCTCCTATGACCACATTAAAATTACAACTAACTTGTAGAACAATCAACCTGGAGAATCATCTGAAGACTAAATGAACAGAAGTCCTATAACTAAGGGTATAAAGAAGTTACCTTGAGACTGGTAGGAGGGGCCAAACACACAACATACTGGCCCTGCACCTACATGTGGCAACTGAAAATAAGGAGGGATATCTCAGCAGCAGAAGTCTCTCCTAAACAAGGGGTCCCTACATTGGGCTCCTAGCTTGGAGCATCAGTGCTGGGGAGAACAGCTTATGTAATATCTGGCTGTGAAAATCGGCTGGGATTCTGTCTATTCAAGTGAGACTGAAAGCAGTTGGGAACCCAAGTTTCCTTGTAAAGGATGTGAGCACAGATTCTCTCATTCCCAGGGACTCACCCTGAGCCCCAGTGGAAGAACAGCAGCTGCAGAGGTGCCAGAGACAGGGAGAGACTGAATTGTGTGGCTTCAGAGCGAGGGTTGGAAGGACAACCACCATTGTCCCTATGTTGAGCCCTCCTCCCACGTAGCCAGCTGGCAGGTGCCATCATTCTTATGTTGAGCCCTCCTTCCACACAGCCAAATATGAATTTTCATTAGCCTGGTGAGCTCCACTTGGTGACTCTCTGGGACTCCGCCCACCTAGCTTGCACACAACCAGAGGCAGTTTTTGTGGCTAGCAGGCAACCATTATTGGCCTGCACTACCATTTTTCTTGGACAACTCTCTGGAGTCCACGAGACTCAGGCAGGCAGTAGTTGGTCTTGATGTGCTCTGAGCCTTTTGCTGAGTAGCCCAGGCTCAGAACTGGCATTAAATCTGATTCTGCATTAACCCCTAAGGCCCCACTTCACTCAACTCCCATACCACCCAAGGTTTTTTTAGCAGCTGAGACTTATGGACAGCTGGGAGGTGGTAGCAGGCTTTGGAGTTCCTTGGGTGTCTTGCTGAGCTGCCACAAGCCTGATATTGGTGATGGCCGGCCTCGATATGCAGAGTGGTCTCTCCCATGCACCTCCACGTGCAGCACAGGCAACAATCAACCACGGATCACTGTAGCTCATACCAGATATCCCCAAACCAGTCACAGGCACCGGCTGACCTTGGCCTGCACAGGTGCCCCTTACAAGAGGCCCCAGAATGAGCATATCCAGTAGCTGCTTCAAACCATAACAGAACACCACCCGATTGACCTCACAAGTGACACAACCAATAGGTGGACTTTGCAGGCACCTGAGCCCTCTGGGGCAAATTCCGCTTTATGGGGTTGACTCCTGAACAGCAGCTTGTATGCTGTAGTCATGGCCACTCCTCACAGTTAGTCAGCCTGAAAGTCAATCCCACCCACTGATGTGCCAACAGCAAGCAAGTCTCAACTGCAACAGGAAGGCACACATAATCCATATAAAGGACAGTCCTGAACCATCTGGCTCAGATGGCCAGGGAGATTGTGCCACTGGGCCCCATAGGACACTTACTACATAAGGCCACCCTGCAAAGAATGAGAGATGTAGCAGATCTACCTAATACATAAAAACAAACACAAGAAGTCAATCAAAATGAAGAAACAAACAAACAAAAAAAAAAAAACACCTGTTCCAAATAAAAGAACAGGGGAAAACTCCAGAAAAAGAACTAAACAAAATGGAGGCAAGCAATCTACCAGATACAGAGTTCAAAATAATGGTTATAAGGGTGTTTAAGGAATTTAGTGAGAAGTTCAACATATAGTAAACATAAAAAGGACATAGAAAACATAAAAAAGAACCAGTCAGAAAAGAACACAATAACCGAAATGAAGAATACATTAGAAGGAATCAACAGTAGATTAGCTGAGGTGGGGGATCTAATAAACAATTTGGAAAAAAAGATATCAGAACACATTCAGTTGGAACAGCAAAAAAGAAAAAAAAAGAATTAAAAAATGAGGATAATTTAAGGGATCTCTGGGACATCGAGCATAAAAATATTTGCATCCTAGCAGAAGAAAAAGAGGTAACAAGGGATTGAGAACCAATTTGAAGAAATAATAATGGAAAACTCCCCTAACCTGGTGAAATAAATAGACATACAAGCCCAGGAAGCACAGAGTCCCAAACAAGATGAACCCAAAGAAGTGCACACCAAGACACATCATCATTAAAATGCCAAAGATTAAAGACAAAGGGTGAATCTTAGAAGCAGCAAGAGAAAAGCAGTTAGTTACCTACAATGGAGCTCCCATAAGACTGTCAGCTGATTTCCCAGCAGAAACTTTGCAAGCCAGAAGGGACTGGCTCGAAATATGCAACGTGTTGAAAGGAGAAAAACCTTCAGCTAAGAATACTCTATCCAGCTAGGTTATCATTCAGAGTTGAAAGAGAGAGAGTTTTCCAGGTAAGCAAAAGCTAAAGGAGTTCATCACCACTAAACTGCCCGTACAAGAAATGTTAAAGGGCCTTCATTAAGGGGGAGAAAAAAAAAAGTAACTAGAAATAAGGAAATATATGAAAGAATTCTATGAACAAAAGGCAATTATATAGAAAAGGTAGTGTACCAACCATATACAAATCTAGTATGAAGGTTAAAATATAAAAGTAGCAAAATCGTAGTAACTATAACTACAGTAATTAGTTAAAAGATACACAAAATATAAAGGTGTAAAATTTGACATCAAAACATAAAACATGAGGGGTGAGATAAAAATTTAGTTCTTT
>NW_006431525.1:0-851 GCF_000325575.1 Pteropus alecto | reverse complement strand
GTTCTGCTCCCTTCTGGAGCATCTTCGCCCTAGATGTGTGGTCTGGTGTAGTTGGTGGAGGAGAGTCCTTCCAAGGGCCCGTGAGAGCCTGATTTTTCTATCTGGGGTCGTCCACCAGCCCTGTTGGTTCCTAGTGGCTCCCTTGTCTTGAAAATATATGTTCTCTTCCACCGTATAGGTTGGAGACAGAGGCAGTTCTAGGTAAGGGACAACAGTCAGTAGATGTGGTGGGGACCCCACTGGCCTTGTGGCCACTGTTCTTGTCTCTGCATTGGCTCATTGGTTTTCTTCAGCCTCAGGACTATTCCCTTTTCGATGCCCTTTACAGAGAACAATAGCAAGAGCCTTAGGCATCTACATGGCTTCAAGTAAGGCTAAGATCTCCTCCTTGTTCTTAATGTTCTTCCTAGCTGAAGTCAGATGCCCTCTTTCCTCGTAGATGGCTCTGTCTACATGTGCAGTGGCAAAGGCGTATCGGCTGTCAGTGTATATTGTGACTGCCTTATCCTTTCCCCATCTTAGTGCCTCAGTGAGGGCGATGAGTTCTGCTTTTTGAGCAGAAGTTCTATAGGGAAAAGCCTGTGACCAGATGGTGCCAATTAGAGTTATGACCGCTGCCTCAGCATACCTCCTTCCTTCCTGCATGAAGCTGCTCCCTTCCGTGAACAGAACTTCATCGGCCTCAGGCAGAGAGGAGTCTTTGAGGTCTGGCCCTGAGGAACACACAGCATCAGTGAAATCTGTGCAGTCATGAATGGGGGTCTCGGGGTCTGGATATGGCAACAGAGTGGCTAGGTTGGTGACAGTAGCTTTGGGTTTTAGCCATATGTTTGGGATCATCCGGTGCCTCC
>NW_006431524.1:0-517 GCF_000325575.1 Pteropus alecto | reverse complement strand
CTGGAGGCATCACTCTGCCCAACTTCAAATTATACTACAAAGTGACAGTAATCAAAACGGCATGGTATTGGCAGCAAAACAGACACATGGACCAGTAGATCAGAATCAATAGAGTCCAGAACTAAACCCATATTTATAATAGGCAAATAATTTTTGACAAAAAAAGCCAAAAACATACAGCGGAGAAAGGAAAGCCTCTTCAATAAATGGTGCTGGGAAAATTGGAAGGCCACCTGCAAAAGAATGGAACTAGACTGTTGTCTGTCACCACTTACCAAAATTAACTCTAAATGGATTAAGGACCTGAATATAAGATCTGAAACAATAAAATGCATAGAAGAAAACACAGGAACTGAACTCAAGGACCTTGGACTTAAAGAAAATTTTATGAATTTGACCTCAAAGGCGAGGGAAGTAAAAGCAAATATAAATGAATGGGACTACATCAAACTAAAAAGCTCTGCTCAGTAAAAGAAACCATGAAGGTAAAAAGACAACCATCCAAATGGGAAAATAT
>NW_006431523.1:0-429 GCF_000325575.1 Pteropus alecto | reverse complement strand
AATCAACATAGTTAAAATGACCTCATTACCTAAAGAATTATACAGATTTAATACAATCCCCCTCAAAATCCCGTCAGCATTTTTTAAAGAAATAGAACAAAAAAACATCAGATTTCTATGGAAGCACAAAAGATCCCAAATTGCCAAAGCCATCTTGAGAAAATAAAACAAGGCTGGAGGCATCACTCTGCTTGACTTCAAATTATACTTCAAAGTGTCAGTAATCAAAGTGGCATGGTGTTGGCAGCAAAATAGACACACTGACCAGTGGAACAGAATCGAGAGTCCAGAAGTAAAACCATTTTTATATGGGCAAATAATCTTCAACAAAGAAGCCAAAAACATACCGTGGAGAAAGGAAAGCTTCTTCAATAAATGGTACTGGGAAAACTCAAAAGCCACCTGCAAAAGAATGGAACTATACTGTTG
>NW_006431522.1:0-514 GCF_000325575.1 Pteropus alecto | reverse complement strand
GTGAATAAAGAAGAGGATCAAATGACCTATTTGGAGGATGGGAAAGCTATCCTCAATCAGAATGGCAAGAAAAAAGAAGCCAAGAATGTAATAATAATTTAAGGAGCCTATGGGACACAAATGTAAAAATATCCATGTCATTGGAGTACCTGAAGGAAAACAAGAAGTTGAAGAGCTATTTAAAGAAATGATGATGGAAAACTTCTCTCACCTGATGAAGGAAATAAATATAAAATCCCAGGAAGCTCAGAGTCTCAAAAACCGGGAACCCAAAGAGGCCGACACCAAGACACATCATAATTCAAATGCCAAAGGTTAAATGCAAACAGAGAAACTTAAAAGCAGCAAAAGAAAAGCAGTTAGTTGCCTACAAGGGAACACCCATAAGACTGGCAGCTGATTTCTCAAAAGAAACTATGCAGGACAGAAGAGCTTGGCACAAAATATTTGATGTGTTGAAAACTCAGTATCTACAACTTAGAATACTTTATCCAGCAAAGCTATCATGTAGAGT
>NW_006431521.1:0-949 GCF_000325575.1 Pteropus alecto | reverse complement strand
GTGTACAATTCAACAGTATGTCATATACATATTGCGCTGTGTGTTCACCACCCAAAGTTAGAATTCCTACTGTCACCAAATATTTACCCCTTTTACCCCTCCTTGTTCCCTCTGATAACCACTAATCCACTGTCCGTGTCCGTCAGTCTCTGTCATGTTCGTTTGTTGCTTTCAGTTTTATATCTCACATTATGAGTGAAATCATATGATTATCAACTTTTCCTATCTGACTTATTTCACTTAGCATGATTATCTCGAGATCCATCCATGTTGTCACAAATGACAGTATTTCATCTTTTCCTATGGCTGAGTAATATTCCATTGTATATATGTACCACTTCTTTATCCAATCATCTATCTTCGGTTGCTTCCATGTCCTGGCCACTGTGAATAATGCTGCTATGAATATCAGGGTGCATATATCTTTGTGGATATAGATTTTCAAGACTCTTGGGCTAAATATCCAGAGAGATTTGCTGAATCATATGGTAGACGAATTCTTAGTTTTTTGAGAAATCCCCATACTGTTTTCTACAGTGGCTGTCCTAATTTGCAGCCCCCCCAGCACTGTATGAGGGTTTCTATTTTTCCACATCCTCTCCAACATTTGTTATTACTTGTCCTGTTGATTATAGCCATTGTCACAGGTGTGAGATGGTATCTCATTGTGGTTTGGATTTGCATTTCCCTAATAGCTAATGAAGTTGAGTATCTTTTCATATGTCTGTTGGCCATTTGTATGTGCTCTAGGGAGAAGTGTCTGCTCAGGTCCTCTGCCCGTTTTTGAATTGGATCATTTGTTGTTGTTGTAGTTATTGTTGTTGTTATTGAGTCATATGAATTCTTTATATATTTTTAACATTAGGCCCTTATGGGAGGCATTATTTATAAATATATTTTCCCATTTGGATGGTTGCCTCTTTTCTTTGTTGATGGTTTCTTTTGCTGT
>NW_006431520.1:0-600 GCF_000325575.1 Pteropus alecto | reverse complement strand
CCTTACAAGCCAGAAAGGAGTAGAATCACATATTCAAACAATTAAATGAAAGGAACTACCTGCCTAGAATAATGTATCCAGCTAAGCTCTCTTTTAGATATGAAGAAGAAATAAAAACCTTTCCAGACATACAAAAATTGAGGGACTTCTCCACTATGAGTCCTGTACTACAGGAAATACTGAAATATTTCAACACATCTAAAACAAAATGACAAAAAACAAACAAACAAACAAACAAACAAAAAACCAAACCATAATTAGGAGTAAGGTGACTAGTAGGCTGATAAAAGCAGAAGAGTGCAACCCTTACTAGGAACAGGGCATTATAAGCTTAAAATAAGAAGATATTTGCTATAGCAAGGTAGTAATGAATGTTCAGCGTACATAGGGACAAATTGAGACAACAATGACTGAAAAGGGGAGGACTCAAAGATCTAAATTTGCAAAGGGGAATGGAGATAAGGCACACACAGAAGAAAAGGGAAAACTGTATATATATATAAGTATCCTTTACATATCTGTAATGATAACCACATGCCAAAGATTCAGAAACAAAGTATATAATATAAAACAAAAAGGACCAGAGGCAAAACCCACAAA
>NW_006431519.1:0-1521 GCF_000325575.1 Pteropus alecto | reverse complement strand
AACAGAAAATCAATAAGGAAATAATAACCTTAAATAATACAGTAAACCAACTGGACATAATTAACATATACAGAGCCTTTCATCCCAAAACAGCTGCTTATACATTCTTCTCGAGTGCATGTGGAACATTCTCAAGAATGGACCACATACTGGGACACAGAGATAATCTCAACAAGTATAAGGGAGTTGAAATCATACCAACCATATTATCTGATCATAATGCTTTGAAACTAGAGATCAACTACGAAAAAAAAAGTGGAAAGAACCACAAATACATGGAGATTAAACAACATGTTACTGAAGAATAACTGGGTCAGAGAAGAAATAAAAAGAGAGATCAAGAGATACATAAAAACAAATGATAATGATAGTATAACATATCAAAACATTTGGGACACGGCAAAAGCAGCCATAAGAGGAAAGTTCATATCATTACAGGCCTATCTCCAAAAACAAGAAAGAGCCCAAATAAACAATCTAATGTTTCATCTTTAAAAACGAGAAAAGGAAGAACAAATGAAGCCTCAAGTAAGAAGAAGGAAAGAAAAATAATCAAAATTAGAGCAGAAATAAATGAAATTGAAAACAAACAAACAAACAAAAACAATAAAAAAAATGCATCAAAGACTTGAGAAAGTTAATAAAATTGACAAACCCCTGGCTAGACTCACTAAAGAAAAAAGAGAAAGGACACAAACAAAATCAGGGATGAAAGAGGGGAATTAATGACTGACATAGCAGAAATACAAAGGATCATACAAGAATGCTATGAAAAAGTATATAACACCAAATTTAATAACCTAGAAGAAATGGACTAGTACTTAGAACAATACGAACTTCCTAGACTGAATCAAGAACTGGAAATCTAAAGAGACTGATCAGCAGTATGGAAACTGAAACAATCATCAAAAACCTACCAAAAAGTAAAAGTCCAGAACTAGACGGCTTCCCCAGTGAATTCTACCAAATATTCAAAGATTTAATACATATTCTCCTCAAACTCTTCCAAAAAATCGAAGAGGAGGCAGTATTTCCCAACTCATTTTATGAGGCCAATATTGATCTGATATCAAAACCTAGTAAGGATAACACACAAAAAAGAAAACTACAGACCAATATCTCTCATAAACACAGATAAAAAAATCCTAAATAAGATACTAGCTGAATGAAGCAACATATTAAAAAAATTATACACTATCATCAGGTAGGCTTCATCCCAGAGGCAAAGGGATGGTTCAACATGCACAAATCGATCAATGTGATACACCACATAAACAAATTAAAAAATAAGAATCATATGATCATATCAATAGATGCAGAAAAGCCTTTAACAAGATACAGCATCCATTTATGATCAAAACACTTAACAAAATCGATATAGAAGGAAAATACCATAATATAATAAAGGTCATATATGATCAGCCTTCAGTTACATTATACTTAATGGTGAAAAACTAAAAACCTTCACTCTAAGATCAGGAACAGTGCAAGGTTGTCCACTATCACCACTGTTATTCAATA
>NW_006431518.1:0-858 GCF_000325575.1 Pteropus alecto | reverse complement strand
TAAGCTCACAGACATAGAAATATGCACTGTAAATGACAAAGAATTCAGGATGGTACTTTGGGAAAAACTCAGTGAATTCTAAAACGAGTCATAGCAACAATTTCAGGAATTGAAAAAACACCTAGATAAGTAGAGCAAAGAGACTGAAACCCTCAAAAAGAACCAAACAGAACTTCTGGAGATGAAGAACACACTGAAAGAGTTGAACAATGAAACAGCAAGCTTGAGAAATAGAGTGGAAAAAATGGAGGAAAGGATCAGTGATATCGAAGACAGAAATCCAGAAATAAATCAGAAGGAAGAAGAGAGAAACCGACGAATGAAAAATAATGAAAGAGAAATTCAAGAACTAGCTGATACCATCGGGAAAGGAAACATAGGAATAATGGGCATTATCAAAGGTGAGGAAAAAGAGCAGGGACTAGAAAGATTTTTCAGACAAAGAGTTGACAACAATTTCCCAAATCTAGGAAATCAGCTGGAGTTTGGAATTCAAGAAGTCGACAGAACATGCAATTATCTCAACCCAAAAAGGCCTTCACCAAGATACATTGTATTAAAATTATCAAAAATCAATGACAAAGAATTTTTAGGGCAGCCAGGGAGAAGAAAACAGTAACTTATAAAGGAAACCCATTAGATTACCCTCAAACTTCTCAACGCAGACCTTACAAGTCAAAAAGGAATGGAATCAAATATTTAAACTATTAAGTGAAAGGAACTATCAGCCTAGAATAATGTACCCAGCTAAGCTGTCCTCTTAGATATGAAAGAGAAATTAAGACCTTTCCAGACATACGAAAATTGAGGGAATTCTACACTACGAGGCCTATAGTACAGGAAATACTGAAAAGGGTC
>NW_006431517.1:0-1838 GCF_000325575.1 Pteropus alecto | reverse complement strand
TTGTTGATGGATTCTTTTGCTGAGAAGAAGCTTTATAGTTTGATTTAGTCCCTTTCATTTATTTTTGCTTTTACTTCTCTTGTGTTTGAGGTCAAATTCATAAAATCCTCTTTAAGTCCAAATCCATGAGTTTAGTACCTATGTTTTCCTCTATGCAATTTATTGTTTCATGTCTTATATGCAGGTCCTTAATCCATTTTGAGTTACTTTTGGTGTGTAGTGATAGACAGCAATCTAGTTTCATTCTTTTGTAGGTGGCTTTCCAGTTTTCCCAGCATCTTTTTTTGAAGAGGCTTTTCTTCTTCACTGAATGTTTTTGGCTCTTTTGTAGAAAATTATTTGCACACATGAACATAGGTTTACTTCTGGACGCTCAATTCTGTTCCACTGGTCTGTGTATCTGTTTTTCTGCCAATACCATGCCATTTTGATTATTGTCACTTTGTAATGTAATATGAAGTTGAGGAGAGTGTGGCCTCCAGTCACATTCTCTTTTCTCGGGATGGCTTTGGCAATTCGGAGTCTTTTGTGCTTCCATACAAATCTGATGAATTTTTGTTCTATTTCTTTAAAAAATGCTAATGGGATTTGATGAAGATTGCATTAAACCTGTGTAATGCTTTAGGTAATACGGTCATTTTAACTATGCTGATTCTTCCAATACAAGAATGTGAAATATCTTTCCATTTCTTTGTATCTTCTTCAATTTCCTTTAATAGGGTCTTATAGTTTTCATTATAAAGGAACTTCACATGTTCCATTAAATTTATTCCTAGGTATTTTATTCTTTTTGTTGCAATTGCAAAAGGAATTATTTTTTTCCACTACCTTTTCTGACAATTCATTACTATAGTATAAAAACACTATGGATTTTTTAACGTTGATTTTCTATCCAGAAATTTTCTGTATTTGTGTTCATAAGAGATATCGGTCTGTAGTTTTCTCTTTGTGTGTTGTCTTTACCAGGTTTTGGTATCAGGGTCCTATTGGCCTCATAAAATGAGTTAGAAAGTATTGCCTCCTTTTCAATCTTTTGGAAAATCTGAGGACAATAGGTATTAAATCTTCTTTGACTGTTTGGTAGAATTCACTGGTGAAGCTATCTGGTCCTGGACTTTTACTTTTTGATAAGTTTTTCATGATTGTTTCAATTTTCATCCCGCTGATCACTTTATTTAGATTTTCTAGTTCTTCCTGATCTAGTCTAGGACGGTTATATCTTTCTACATACTTGTCTATTTCTTCTATATTACTAAATTTGGTGTTATACGCTTTCTCATAGTATTCTCGTATGATCCTTTGTATTTCTGTAGTGTCTGTCATAATTTCTCCTTATTCACCCCTGATTTTGTTTATTTGTTTCCTTTCTCTTTTTTCTTTAGTGATCCTAGCCAGGGGATTGTTAATATTATTAAACTTCTCAAAGACCCCAAATCACCAAAGCCATCCTGAGAAAAAAGAATGATGCTGGAGGCATTACTCTGTCCAACTGCAAATTATACTACAAAGTGAGAATGTATGATATTGTCAAAATGGCATGGTATTGGCAGCAAAACAGACATACAAACCAATGGAACAGAATTGACAGCCCAGAAGTAAACCCATGTTCATATGGGCAAATAATTTTCAACAAAAAATCCAAAAACATACAGTGGAGAAAGGAAAGCCTCAATATATGGTGCTGGGAAAACGAAAGCCCCCTGCAAAAGAATGAAACTAGACTCTTGTCTATCACCACATACCAAAACTAACTCAAAATGGATTAAGGACCTGAATATAAGACCTGAAACAATAAATCGCGTTGAAGAAAACATAGGAACTAAACTCAGGGACCTTGG
>NW_006431516.1:0-259 GCF_000325575.1 Pteropus alecto | reverse complement strand
ATTCTCTCTTTGTATTTAATCTTTGGCATTTTATTTTATTTCATTTTATTTTGTTTTATTTTGTATAGTGACATTGGTCAACAAAATCCAATAAGTTTCAGCTATACACTTTAACAGTAAGGCATGTATATATTTACACTGTGTGTTCACCTCCCATAGTTAGACTTCTTTCTGTCACCACATATTTCACACCTTTTACCTCATCTACCTTCCCCCTACCCCATACCCCTACCCTCTGGTAACCACTAGTCTATAGTCT
>NW_006431515.1:0-6368 GCF_000325575.1 Pteropus alecto | reverse complement strand
CCACTACCATGCTGTTTTGATTATGGAAGCTTTGTCTCGTGTTTTTAATTTAGGGTGTGGAGCCTCCATCTTTGTTCCTCGCTGTCAAGATAGTTTTGACTATAGAGAAGCTTTGTGGTTCCATATGGCTTGCAGGATATTTTCTCTTCTATGAAAGTGGCATTGAAATGTCAGTAGGTACAGCAAGAATCTATAGATCCCTTTGGCTTTTATCAAAATATTAACACTATCAAGTATTCCAACCCATGAACACAGTATTTATTTCTGATTATTTATCTTTTAATTTTATTTTTTATAGTACAAGTCTTCCATCCTCTTTGGGGCCTTTTCTTCTGTCTTCCCAGGGTCCAGTCCAGAGTCAGGGCTGAGAAAGGTGAGAAGGGTGAGAAGTGGTGTCCCAGCACCTACCACTGTGATTCTGTCTAGCACAGGTCTGCTAGCCATGCTCTTCACCTTTGCTTACACATGGGCCTGCTGTTGGGAATGGTCTAGTATCTGGTTTGACCATACTTTGAACAACATTAGAGCCTCTAGTAATGCAAGGCATAGGCGCATTGGTCCATTAATTCCCGCATGTGAATGATCAGATCAGCACCACAAACTACTCTGCAGGAACCAGCAGGGGAGGGGAGGGTACACCTTCCACATCATTGAATTCTAGAGTTGCTCTCTCCTATGTGACTGTTTTTAATTAATTAAACTTTATCATTTATTAACTCACTGAATGAAAATAAAGTAAAAACATCCTTTTGCTCAGTCACACTAACCACATTCAATTGTGTCTATATAATTGGAATTTCTGGTTGATAACTTTGGAGGTGAGAGCTATGCTGGGCCAGCAGAAGTGAGAAGATAAAAGGCGATTGCTTCATTATCTCTTTGATTTGAAGTTTTGCAAGTGTGATCAATGTCTTGGTCAAGGGCTCTGACCCCACAGAACCCAAGGAAGGTCTGAGAATATGGAGGAAAGATTAGGGTGAGGCCATGTAACTCACCATAGGAGAGACTCTCTTTCTAACAACTTTATTGCTCTTGTTTCTGTTTCTAAAAATTTGGTATTGGAGAACATCTCTGATTTCAGCAGCAGTGAAGATGAAGATAATCCAGGTAGGTGCCAACACCTAGGTCGTCCAGTGGTAGATACCTGGGACCAGTTGGGTGGCACCTGCTACATGGGAGACTGAGGAAGGGAGATATAAAATTAGATAGTGAGTTGAAATGTGTGTACAAGTTCGATTTGTTTTTTCTCCCACTTTAAATGATGTCATAGAAAGAGAAATTGTGCCCATGGGCTTTGAGAGTGCTGTATTTGACATCATCTTTTCTTGCTATGCTATTTAAAATTATCTGTTCCACATGACTTGCTCTTTCCTTCCCTACTCCCACCAACTGTCCTCAACAAAGAGCAAAAGAAACCATTTAAGAAAGAATAGAAGAACTTTGAACTTCTGTTGCATGGTACAAAAAAGGTAAGGTAAAAAAGTATGCCCATTCTCCATTGTTTCCTAACTTACATATTGGCACTTCAGAAAAATACACAATAAAAATATTGGATTTTCTCCTATTGCTTGTGACTTCAAAATCGGAAACAAGAGGATGGTATTACTCTGGGCAAGTCGGTGAAAGGCGCCGTGGGCACACCTTCCCAGGGAATGGATACCCAAATTCTCTCGGCCACAGCAGGAAGATGGTGCTGGAGTCCGTGGAATCTGGGAGGAAAGTAAGAAGAAGCCTGAGAAGCTGATTGGTGGATCCACTGGGAGAAGATGTGCATGCTGATTCCAGCTTGGGTTTTCATTATAATTTTTACCTCCTGGCTTTTAAAGTTCTTCCCCACTGGTTCGAATAGGGTGGACAGACTTGTTTGGGGAACTTTAATGTAGAGAGATTCCCACACAGTCCCATTGGGTCCCTCACCCCTTGATAGTTTTTGTTGAGGTCATTGTTTGAACCCCATGACTGTCTGCTTAATTCACCCCACTGTAGGGTCTAGGAAGGCATGAGGAGTTTGTAGACACTGGACTGTAGTGAGGAAGGAATGAGCATGGAGGCTGCACAATCAGCACTAGTGAAGCCACTGCCTGCTGTCAATCAGCCATTGCACAGGCTGCTCAGACCAATAGTCGGCAGACAGTGGAGGTTTCAGCCTTAATTCACAGAATCAGCAAAGTGCCAACAGAAAAGGCCAATATCCCTCTTCATGGACATTAAGTGCTCATCCAGGGTTTTTCAATGAAAGAGAAGCTACATTTTAGTAAATCTGTCATGTGGAGTGAGTGTAGAATGTTCTGCGTTGGCTTGGGTGTCGCCCAGACCACTGGTGGCTGCGGGTGGTCACCTGGTCATGGGGAAGGCTCAGTGTGAGAGACAGCTGAAAGTGGACAGATGCTGGGGGAGGATGGCCACAAATTGGGACTTCCTTGGTCCTTCTGAGGGGCCTTGCTCAGAAGAAACTGTTGTTTTGGGGGTCAGAGCCTGAAAAGTAGAAGCGAGGTCTGCAATATAAAGTTGCACTCTATATGGCTCAGCCTCCTCCTCCAGGACATCACCTCCCACCCACTGAAACATTGAAGCAGGAGCATTTGACAAAGACACTAAGGATATCTCATCATTCAGGCACCGAGGGCATGGTCTCAAGTGTCTTAGAAGTTCAGGAGCTCTGGGCCCAGGATACCATCCATGTTTTCATTCCAGATTACACTCATCAGTGTTGTGTCTCTGTGCAAGTAAATTAATCTCTGTAAATTTCTATGCCTTTCACTGTAAATTTTGCCTCACGGTCCCTGCTTTGCTTTCCCTGCTGTAAGGCTGATGTGGGGATTTCAGGAGATGATAGCAGGTACGCTCCATGAACTTGAAAGCATCATCCCCATGCAAAGGATAACAGTAACCCTCCACCCTCCCTTTCTGTGGAGCCATCCCAGTCCCCTCTCTGAATTCAGCTGCTACCAAGTGTCTAGGTTATACTTGTAGTCATACAATGATAAGATACTTACAGAGCAATTACATAGCACCAGTCACTTATTTTTTCTCATAGCTTTACTTGCATGTAATCATTTTTAGTCTCATTACATAATATCAACGAGTAAGCCACCTTAACATTTGCAGGTCTCAGAACATGGCATTGAGACCCGGAGGGGTCTGAAGGACTTCCCCAGGTACGTGCAGCCTCCAAATGAGGAAGAATAGGTTCAGAAGAGTTTCCATCTGGCCACACCACAGGATATATCCCACACTGCAACCCGAGGAATGTACTATGGAAATATATTCATTAAGTCAATTCAGGAATAATTATTCAGTGTTTTCATTTTAAGAGAAAATTGTCAACAATTCTATGCCGTTTTTTTTTTTTTTATTTATTTCATGGGTGCAATTTAAATGTCTTCATTTGATTGCTAGTGCTGTAACTATAGAAGTAAAGATACATCGACAACTCACAATATGGTTCTCGTTAGATAGTAACCAGTGTCTATAGATAATGCTGAAATATTATCTAATTTTGGATATGAGCTCAATTGATCTCTCCCTGATACAGTATTTCCAGAGTTGTAAAGATGTACACACATTACTTACAATAGGCTTAGATGAACATAAAAATTGACCAAATAATACACCAAGTTCCCATATCCCACCCCTCTGGTTTCCCCTATTCATTATAATTAGTGAAATAATATTAATATATTTTTGTTAATTAAAAAGTCCTGAGTTTACATTCTGTTTCACTTTGTGCTGGGACATTCTTTGACCAGAATATCATGTATCACCATTAGAATGCCATACATTTATCTGTACACCAGTATTCATAGCCCTATTCTTCACAGCAGCTAACAAATGGAAACCATCCCTAAGTCCATCCATGAGTGGATAAATAAAATGTGATGGGTACCCATAATAGAATGCTATTCATGCTTGGCAACATGAGGCAGTCAAAAGAAAGACAAATAACATATGATTTCATTTATATGAGGTCCCTGGAAAAGGCAAAATCATTGTGAGAGAAAGTAGAGATGATCAAGAGCAGGTAGGGTGATTCTTTAATGGGAACAGAGGGTATGTGGGATAGGATGACACGTTTGGGCAGAGAGAGAGGAGATGATCCACATATTGTGAATGTTACTGAAGCTACTGACCTATATACCCACAATAAATATTCATATTATGTACCTTTTATTACAATACAAAAGTTAAAAATCAAATACTAAAAATGAAGCATATGAATGCATGTGCTGAGATAATCTTGTAATATTCCAAAAAGAAGTGGGAACTTGGCTGGGTTTATGATGGGCAAGAGAAGTCAATGAAACTCTATCATTGAAATATAGTGTGAATTTTTGTTTTCCCTTTTAGGATTATGTCAGATACACTGGATTCCCTTTAGCTTTCATGCCAAAGTCTCCATTTCTCTTAATTTCCAGTCCCTCTTTTTGCCCTTCCTTCAGCCACCCAGGAGGATGACCCTACAGCAGCTTAGTTCATGCTTATTAAATGCTCACATCCACACGCTCTCATCTCACGAGCTCACCTTGCAAACCTTCCAGAGTATGTCCTAAGCAGCATCACCAGTGACTAACAGCTACCTTATGTCTTTCTAGCTCTTCCTGAGGTGATGGTGCAGGATCTCCCTAGAACACTGCATATGAGGAGGTCTCATCTATCCCCAACGTGAATTCTCTTTCTTGCACTGTGATGGAAAAGTTTCTTTTTCTCTTTTTCAGTAAAATTAGCATATGAAAATGTGAACATTTGTATGCTCCATGACAGAGACAGTTTACTAGGTAGGGAGACTGTCTAGTGAGAGCCTATTAGCCCCGATTCCTGATTCAAGAGGGCACTTAGAAATGACATCAGCAGTTACAAATGGTACAAAAGAGAGCATTTTCCCCTGTAGAACGTTTTTCTCTTTAAAAGGAAATTTGTAATTGCCAAACCAAAGGGACTTGAGAAACCTTCCGTTATGAGCTTCAACCTTTCCCACAGGTGTCCTTTATGTTTTCTCTTGGGGTCATTGACTTAACCACTGTTTCCCACCTGATATCCTAAGGTCATCAAGTGAACAAAAGCCTGTGCAGAGGATGAAGTGATCCTTATTGTTTTATTTTCCTTTCTCTAATTGCAGGTAGATGTGGGAGCACATGAAAAATGTATGTATTGTGAAATTAGTCAGTTGCTGAGGAAAAGTCTAGGTTCTGAAGAAGGTGGGACATTGTTGCAGGTTTGGTCTGGAAGCCCCCTGATTCTGGGTTCCTTCTGGGAATGAGGGTTGGGGTGTAGTGAAAGGAAGAGGTCGTACTGGAAAGAACTCTGTCCAGTTGTCCAGTCTTCAAAATCAAATACCACATTTAGTTGGTGAGGTTTGTGTTTTTGAGGTTTGGGATTCTTTTTGTATGAGTGTGTGTGCTGTGACTGTTAATGTGAGTGTGTGAGAGTGTGTGTATTTTCTCAGGATTTTACCCACCTACACAACATAAGACCCATGTCACTTCCTAAAAAGAATATCGCCATCACTACACACTTCACATTATTAACTTATTCTTCATTCTCCCTGACTGTGTCTGGAGGTTTGTTTAATATTCTGCCTCCTCAGATGGAGGTGGTACAGAGATGAATGGCCTCATATCTTGACATCGTACTTGGAGGAAACAACATGTGAACCCATTAGTAAGTCCCTATGTTGATGCCTTGGACCACTGGCCTTCACTCAACACTTGGCCACAGGCTCATAGTCACAGAGCAAGGGACTTACATGCCTGGAAGTGTTAGTGTCTACACATCTCCCAGACATATCCCAATCTTAGAGGATGGCCACAGTGTCACATAGCCCAGGGCAGATATAGGTACATTAAGCATGGCGATTGGTGTGAAGGGCACATGGAGAGCCCAACTAGGACAATGTACATCTGTCACTGCTGGGGCCACTCCCCTTTGTCCCAAAGCAGTTAAGAGTCAGACAGATAATATCAAAACAAGATGTAGAAGCACTCAAACCCTGTAAGCACATACCCATGGACAATGGCAAGTAAGAACTCGAAGCAAAAGTTGAGGAGTCCTAGTGGCCCTGAGGCATGGTGCCAATGTCCTGCGCAGCTGGGGTAGAGTGTGCTGTGCCTCCCATGCCTTTCCCACATAAGGAACTGTCCCACCGTCCATGGCCAGTGCAAGTGTGGACAGACACTGACTCAGTGGGCATACACGTGTTGTGTAGGAAAGGAAGATTGAGAGATTATCACAGGATTCATAGGGGCTATTTTAAATAATGGGATCTGTATTTTCAAATCTTCTGTATTTCACTTTCTCTATGAAACAAAATTAGTGAACTAACATAATACTTTGCCTAGAATTAAGTTCATCCCCCCAATAGAGTTCACTTT
>NW_006431514.1:0-2011 GCF_000325575.1 Pteropus alecto | reverse complement strand
CTTTTGCTGAGTAGAAGCTTTTTTAGTTTGATGTACTCTCATTCATTTATTTTAGCTTTTCCTTCCCTTGATTTTGAGGTCAAATTCATAAAATCCTCTTTAAGTCCAAAGTCCTTGAGTCTAGTTCTTATATTTTCTTCTGTGCATTTTATTGCTTCAGGTTTTATATTCAGGTCCTTCTTCTATTTTGAGTTAATTTTGGTTTGCAGTGATAGACAACAGTCTAGTTTCATTCTTTTGCAGGTGGCTTTCAGTTTTCCCAGAACCATTTATTGAAGAGGCTTTCCTTTCTTCACTGTATGTTTTCGGCTTTTTTGTCAAAAATTACTTGCCCATATAAACATGAGTTTACTTCTGGACTCTCGATTCTGTTCCACTGGTCCATGTGTCTTCTTTTCTGCCAATACTGAGCCATTTTAATTATTTTTGCTTTGTAGAATAATTTGAAGTCGGACAGAGTGATGCCTCTAGCCTCGATCATTTTTCTCAGGATGGGTTTGGCAATTTGGAGTCTTTTGTGCTTCCATACGAATCTGATGATTTTTTGTTCCATTTCTTTAAAAAATCCTTATGGAACTTTGATGGAGATCGCATTAAATCTGTATGATTTAGGTAATAAGGTCATTTTAACTATGTTGATTCTTCCAATCCAAGAACACAGAATATCTTTCCATTTCTTTGTATCTTCTTTGGTTTCTTTTAATAGGATCTTGTAGTTTTCATTATGTAGGTCTTTCACTTGTTTCATTAAATTTATTTCTAGGCATTTTATTCTTTTTTTTTGCAATTGCAAAAGGAATTATTTTTTCCACTTCTTTTTCTGACACTTCATTATTAGAGTATAAGAACGCTATGGATTTTTGAATGTTGATTTTTTTTTATCCAGAAACTTTACTGTATTCCTTATTGTTTCTAGTAGTGTTCTTGTGGAGTCTTTAGGGTTCTCTATATAGAAAATTACGTCATCAGCAAATAGTGACAGTTTGACTTTGTTTTCTATTTAGACGCCTTTTATATCTTTCTCTTGCCTGATTGCACTCGCTAGGACCTCCAATGTTATATTGAATAACTGTGGTGATAGTGGACAACCTTGCCTTGTTCCTGATCTTAGAGAGAAGGTTTTTAGCTTTTCACCATTAAATATAATGTTGGCTGAGGGTTTGTCATATAAGATCCTGTATTATGTTAATGTACTGTCCTTCTATACCAATTTTGTTAAGTGTTATGATCATAAATGAATGCTGTATCTTGTCGAAGGCTTTTTCTTCATCTATTGATATGATAATATGATTCTTTTTTTTATTTGTTTTTAATCGATTTGCATATGTTGAACCATCTCTTTGCTTCTGGGATGAAGCCCAATTGATCATGATGTATAATCTTTTTAATATGTGGCTGTATTCGGGTCGGTAGCATCTTATTTAGGATTTTTGCATCTGTGTTCATGAGAGATATTGGTCTATAGTTTTCTTTTTTGTGTTCTCTTTACCAGGTTTTGGTATCGGGGTAATATTGGCCTCATAAAATGAATTGGGAAATATTGTCTCCTCTTCGAATTTTTGAAAATGTTTGAGGTGAATAGATATTAAATATTGTATTAAATCTTTGAATGTTTGGTAGAATTCACCAGTGAACCATCTGGTCCTGAACTTTTACTTTTTGGTAGGTTTTTGATGATTGGTTCAATTTCCATACTGCTGATCAATCTATTTAGATTTTCCAGTTCTTGATTCAGTCTAGGAAGGTTGTATTTTACTAAGTACTGGTCCATTTCTCCTATGTTATTAAATTTGTTGTTATGTAATTTTTCATAGTATTCTTGTATGATCTCTTGTATTTCTGTGGTGTCTGTTATCATTTTCCCTCTTTCATCCTTGATTTTATTTATTTGTGCCTTTTCTCTTTTTTCTTTAGTAAGTCTAGCAAGGGGGTTGTCAATTTTATTAACCACCTCAAAGAAACAGCTCTTTGTTACTTTTATTTTTTCCATTGTTTTTCTGTTTTCAATTTC
>NW_006431513.1:0-598 GCF_000325575.1 Pteropus alecto | reverse complement strand
AAGATTATACACCACGATCAAGTGGGCTTCATCACCGCGGCACAAGTATGGTGCAACATACACAAATTGATTAATGTGATACACCGCATAAACAAATTAAAAAAGAATCATATGATCATATCAAGAGATGCAGAAAAAGCCTTCGACAAGATACAGCATCCATTTATGGTCAAAACACTTAACAAAACTGGTATAGAAGGAAAGTACCTTAATAAAGGCCATCTATGACAAACCCTTAGCCAACATTATACTTAATGGTGAAAAACTAAAAACTTTCCCTCTAAGATCAGGAACAAGGCAAGGCTGTCCACTATCGCCACTCTTATTAAATATAACATTGGAGGTCTTAGCAAGTACAATTAGGCAAGAGAAAGATATAAAAGTTATCCAAATAGAAAATGAAGAAATCAAACTAATTATTTGTGGATAACATGATTCTCTATATAGGAAACCCTAAAGACTCAACAAGAACACTACTAGAAACAATAAGCAAATACAGTAAATTTTCTGGATACAAAATCAACGTACAAAATCCATAGCATTCCTATACTCTAATAATGAGACATCAGAAAAAGAACTGGAAAAAATAATTCCTTTT
>NW_006431512.1:0-614 GCF_000325575.1 Pteropus alecto | reverse complement strand
TGTGGCCAGTGTCAGTCTTAGCTGCCCCTCCTCTAACCTCTGCCTGCTGTCACGGTGGCAAGGAGATCTTCTTATTTGTCAGTCAGCCTGAGATCCATCCTCACCTATTTCAGTGTACAGACTGTGGAACTGTTCTATGCCAGGGCAAGCCAGTGAACATATCCACCATAAAGTCATCTGCAGCCACACTGCTTGCAATGTAGTCTATAACCCATCCTCAAGGAACAGGCCTGGCTCCCAGTGAGTCTATCTTTTGCTAATCTTCTTTGACCGTACAGTATTCCTTATAATTTTCTTTTATTCCCTCTTTGTAGGCTGTCACCAACAAATGGTTAAGTCTTTAAATCAAAGTTCCCCTGATTTTTGTCTCCTGACTCAATCTGCCTTGTGCACCTTGCTCCCCTGGGTTGTTGAATCATTTTCAACATTCAAGGAGTAAGATAAATCAATTAATTTGAAGATATGAGTGAAATTATTCACATCATGGAGACTTAGAAATAACAATTCTTCTATTACCTTTGTAATTTTGACATGATTTATTTTCATTGAAAACAAAAGTTTAAAAATGTAATATATATTCCTGGATACATAATTTTGAAAATTAATATAGATTT
>NW_006431511.1:0-1033 GCF_000325575.1 Pteropus alecto | reverse complement strand
GCACTACAGGAAATACTGAAAGGGGTCAGTTCACCAAAAATAAAGTGACAAAAAAAGAAATACATAATTAGGAGTAAAGTGATAATCAGGCAAATAGAAGCAGAGAAGTGCAAACCTTACTAAGAAGAGGGCATTATAACCTTAAATAATAAGAGAATTGTTATAATGAGATAGTAATGAACTTTCAGCATACATAAAAACAAATTGAGATAACAACGACTGAAAAGGGGAGGATTCAAAGATCTAAATTTGCAAAGGGGAATGGAGATAAGGCATGTGCAGAAGAAAATTGATGACTATATATATAAATGTCCTTTACATATTCATAATGGTAACCATATGCCAAAGATTCAGAATAGTTGTATGTAACATGAGACAAGAAAGACCAGAGCGAAAACCTATAAAAGCCAACCAAAATAAAGAAAACAGAAGCAAAAGGACAAGGAAGCAATGGGAACACCAAGCTACCAGAAAGCAAAAGATAAAATGGCTATAAGAAGACCTCATATTTCAATAATCACCCTAAATGTTAATGGATCGAACTCACCAACAAAAACGCAAAGAGGGGCAGTGGATCAAACAAACAAACTAACGAAAACCATATGTTGCCTCCAGGAGACACATCTCAGCTCAAAAGACAAATATAGACTCAGAGTGAAAGGATGGAAAATGATATTTCGAGCAAATGACATTCAGAGAAAAATGGGAGTAGCGGTACTAATATCAGATGAAATAGACTTCAAAATAAAAAAAAAAGTATAGAAATATAATGAGAGACACTTCATAATGATAACGGGAATCATGCATGAAAAAGACATAATAATTATTAATATCTATGCTCTCAATCAAGGAGTCCTGAAATATGTAAAGCAATTACTAACAGAACTAAAGGGAGAAACAGACCAAAACACTATCGTAGTAGGGGACCTAAATACCTCACTGTTAGATATGGACAATTTATCCAAATGGAAAAAATAAATATATATATATATGGAAATCACATTAGAACAACTGGATATAATTGACATTTACA
>NW_006431510.1:0-615 GCF_000325575.1 Pteropus alecto | reverse complement strand
AACATATCAAAACTTTTGGGACACAGCAGAAGCGGGCATAAGAGGAAACTGCATATCATTACAGGCCTATCTCTCAAAACAAGAACAAGCCAAAATATACATGCTAACTTTTAATCTTAAAAAAACTAGAAAAAGAATAACAAATTAAGCCTAAATTCAGCAGAAGGAAAAAATGATCAAATTATAGCAAAAATAAATGAAATTGAAAACAAAGTAAAAAAATAGAAAAAATAAATACAACAAAGAACTGATTCTTTGAGAAAGTTAATAACATTGATGAACCTCTGGCTAGACTCACTAAAAAAAAAAGAGAGAAAAGGCACAAATAAACAAAATCTGGGATGAAAGAGGGGAAATTATGACTGACATCGCAGAAATACAAAGGATCAGACAAGAATACTATGAAAAAGTATATAACACCAAATTTAATAATCTAAAAGAAATGGACCAGTACTTAGAAAAACACAACATTCCTAGACTGAATCAAGAATAACTGGAAAATCTAACTAGACCGATCAGCAGTATAGAAATTGAAACAATCATTAAAAACCCACCAAAAAAAAGTCCAGGACCAGATGGTTTCGCCAGTGAATTCTACCAAACATTCAAAGAAGA
>NW_006431509.1:0-1504 GCF_000325575.1 Pteropus alecto | reverse complement strand
TCAAATGAAATCTATCATTTCAGTACAGGTGTCATGTCACTGGAAAGCAAGGAGCCTGGGAAAATCTCTACCGCACCGCATACTTCTCACAGTATAATCACTTTATTGGCAAATCTTTCATGGGCCTTGGAGTCAAAGATTATAGGGTCTGCTCACCAACGATGTGATTTGGGGTCATTTACCAAGTCTTCTCTGGTTCAGAAGTGGTTTTTGTTCTTTCTACCTACCTGAGTTAAGAACAGTAAATGAAACTCTATTCATGAAGTGCTTAGCCAGGTTCAGGTCACTGGGTACACACTTATATTATCTCTTATGTTTTCACAAATCTTTCTTGAATAAAATCTTATATCGATTACTTTTTTTCAGTCCCGACACTCAACCTGCATTTAATCATCATGATCACTGTCAATGACAGTTCTTCATTGTCTGAAGAATTAATTAGATTAGAGCAGGCTGGCCAAAAGCAACTAGACAGGTTGGCCAGTGCTGTTTTTGGCCAAAACGAATAAACACTACCAACTTTATTAAATATAAATGTTACCTATCTTTCAAGCTTTGATAATGTTGCTGTTATTTGGGGTGGTTTTACAACAATTCATAGGTTTTATGTATCCTTTAACAATATTTATATTTGTATTCGAAGCTATAAAAATGGTATAACCATATATAATTCTACATCAAAAAAATAGACATACATCTGTTTCCTATATGCACTTTAAATATAAAAAGACATATATAAATTTAGAAAAAAAGACTATTGGCCTTTTAAGTCGTTATAACGTTTTGTCTTTACAATTAACAGAGAGCAAGAATAATGAGATAGAAGTGATTTAGAAAATTTTAAAGGGAAAGCAAAAGTGATTTAATAATTGTGCAATTATAGATTCATAAATTATTTTTCATGCAATTCTCAAAAAATAATAATTTATCTAAAAATCATCAGTAGTGAATACTAATATTTTTCCATATTATCTCAACAGGGCATTGTAATTTTGACCACTCTGCTTTATAGTACTTTTTCTGTTTTTTAATTTATTGGGATGACATTGGTTAACTAATTATATAGGTTTCAAGTGTACAATTCAATAATACATCACCTGTATATTGCATTGTGTGTTCACCACCCAAAATCACATTTTCTTCTGTCACCATATATTTGACCCTCTTTACCTTTAGCTACTTTCTACCTCCCCATTTCCCCTCTTGTCACCACTAAACTGTTGTCTGTGTCTATTGGTTTTTGTTTGTTTGACTTGTTCATTTGTTGCTTTCAGTTTTATAATCCACATATGAGTGAAATCACATGGTTCCCAACTTCTTCTATCTGACTTCTTTCGCTTAGAGTGATCATCTCAAGATCCATTTATGTTGTTGCAAATGTCAGTATTTCACCTTTTCTTATGGCTGAGTAATATTCCACTGTATATATGCACCACATCTTCCTTAGCCAATCATCTATCAAAGGGCATTTCAGTTGTCTGTGTCTTGGCCACCATGAATAATG
>NW_006431508.1:0-340 GCF_000325575.1 Pteropus alecto | reverse complement strand
CTTAGCTACAAATGCATTGAGATTGACAAAAAAATGAATGAATAAAATAAAAATTAAAAAAAATGTGAGAAGAAGGCTGCTCACAGATGGGGAAGGGATCCTTCAAGTATGCCTGGATCTTGATAAACTTGAAAGCAACATGAAAATGGCATCACCTTTGATATCAAGGCCCTCAAGTATCATGTAACCATCATTGATGCCCCAGGAAACACTTTACCAAAAGCATGATTACAGGCACATCTCGGCCTAACCGATTATTGTTGCTGGTGTTGGTGAATTTGAAGCAAGTATCTCCAAGGGTTTGCAGGCCGAAGAGCATGCCCTTCTGGCTTACACACTG
>NW_006431507.1:0-1665 GCF_000325575.1 Pteropus alecto | reverse complement strand
AAGATGAAGCATTAGGTTGTTTATTTGAGCTCATTATTGTTTTTTGAGACAGGATTGTAATGATATGAACTTTCCTCTTATGACCACTTTTGCTGTGTCCCAAAAGATTTGACATGTTGTACTATCTTTATCATTCATTTCTATATATCTCTTGATCTCTCTTTGTATTTCTTTTCTGACCCAATTATTCTTTAGTAGCATGTTTTTTAATCTCCATGTATTTGTGGTTCTTCCTACTTTCTTTTTACACTTGATTTCCAGCTTCAAAGCATTATGGTCAGAGAATATGGTTGGTATGATTTCAACCCTCTTACATTTGTTGAGGCTATCTCTGTGTCCCAGTATGTGGTCAATCTTTCAGAATGTTCCATATGCTCTAGAGAAGAATGTGTAAGTGTCTGCTTTGGGATGGAAGACTCTGTAAATGTCAATTATGTCCAGTGGTCTAATGTGTCATTTAAGGATATTATTTCCTTATTGATTTTCTGTTTGGATGATCTGATCATATCTGACAGTGTGATATTTAAGTCTCCTACTATAATAGTGTTTTGATCTGTTTCTCCATTTATTTCTGTTAGTAATCGCTTTCTATAGTCCGGGGCTCCTTGATTGGGAGCATAAATATTAAGTGTTATGTGTTCTTGGTGCATTATTCCCTTTATCATTATGAAATGTCCCTCAGTATCTTTCTTTAACTTTTTGATTTCAAAGTCTATTTCATCTGATATTAGTTTTGCTATTCATGCTTTTCTCTGAATGCCATTTGCTCAAATGTCATTTTCCACCCTTTCACTTTGAGTCTATATTTGTCTTTGGAACCAAGATGTGTCTCCTGGAGGCAGCATATAGTTGAGTTTTGTTTTTTGATCCAGTCTGCTACTCTGTGCCTTTTTATTGGTGAGTTCAGTCCATTTACATTTAGGGTGATTATTGAAATATGAGGTCTTCTTATAGCCATTTTATCTTTTGTTTTCTGGTAGCTAAGTGTTTCCATTGCTTCCTTGTCCTTGTGTGTAGTCCTGGTGATAGATTCTTATCTAAGTTGTCAACTTTGTTTTGTTTTGTTTTGTTTTGTTTTGTTTTGCTTTTGGTTGGCTTTTGTGAATTTTCCCTTTGGTCCTTCTTGTTTTATGTTATATACTTCAGTTCTGAATCATTGGAATGTGGTTACCATTAGAAATATGTAAATGATAGTTTTTTTTTAATACACACACACACACACACACACACACGTATAGTAGTTCATTTTCTTCTTTGTGTGCCTTAACTGCATTCCCCTTTGTGAATTTGGATCTTTGGATCCTTGTCTTTTCATTGTTGTCTATATTTGTTCCTATGTATGCTGATCTTTCATTACTATCTTGTTGTATCAATTCTCATCTTATTGTTTAAGCTTATAATGCCCTGTTCTTAGTAAGGTTTGCACTTTTTCTACTTCTATCTGCCTGCCTGTCGCCTTACTACTAATCATGTTTTTTTGGTTTTTTTTGTTTGTTTGTTTATTTGTTTGTTTTTGTATATTGTTTTAGGTGAGCTGACCCCTTTCAGTATTTCCTGTAGTGCTGGCCTCATAGTAGAGAATTTCCTCAATTTTTGAATTTCTGGAAATGTCTTAATTTCTTCTTCATATTAAAGGAGAGCTTAGCTGGATGCATTATTCTAGGC
>NW_006431506.1:0-1025 GCF_000325575.1 Pteropus alecto | reverse complement strand
TTCACAGAAAACAGAGAAAAGTTGGGTGAGGTCAGGAGAGAAACCCAGTGGTCCTGGATTCAGACACTGGCTCTTTAGGGCAGCGCTTGACCAGATCAGGAGGGAGGAAGAGTGAGGGCCGGGCTGGGTGGCAGGGCTGTGTCCCCCTGGCTCATTGCTGTCCCCATCATGGCCTGGCCATCACAGGAAGACATCTTAGTTGTCAAGTGGAGGCGTGAGCAGGCCTTGCCCACGTTAGAGCCGGGGAATCTTTGCGGACGGTGGAGGCAGCTGTGGTAGTACATGGTCCTAGCTTAGGTCCTGTTGGCTCTGCCCTGCAAAATTGTTTGGTCATCCCTCCTGACAGGTGGGATTTTCAGGTGTGTCACAAGCACTCCACTTAGAGTAGCGGAGTCTTCATGACCTCAGATCAGTAGGTTCAGGGACTTTAGGACACTTTTACAGGGTCCCACCTCCTGTAGCATCCCCCAGGCTGAGCTCAGGGTCGGGGCCAGGCTTAGGGTCCCATGGGGCTGAGTCTGGGGAAAGCGCCTGGGAGGCAGCATTGGAGTAAACAGGAAGGAAGAGGAGCAGGAGACGGTTCTTGGTCATGGTGAGTACACTCTAGAGCTCAGACTTGTGAGATCACGGCTGGACGTGTGGCCCCAGCCTCCCTCACACACGCACTCGTCCCTGTGAATACGCTCCTTCTCAGGCTGATGGAGAGAACTGTCTAGGCTTCTGTGTGGAGTGTACACATCTGGTTTATATGGATTTCTGTTTGCCTCTTACTGATAGGTCATAGGGGAGGGATTGTCACTCTTTTTTGAAAATCTTAACGTGTATGTGGAGAGGAGGGAGAAGTGAAGGGCCTTTTTATAGCTGTTACTCATGAAATGAACATTGTGGATGATTCTTTTCCTTTTTTTTTTTATGGCAAAGTGAACATAATATGAACTTTTCCATTTCATCATATTAAACTGTACACCTCATCTGTCTCCATTCTCTGGGTGACAACCGTAAAAGTTTTTGTCCTACACGGGGAG
>NW_006431505.1:0-399 GCF_000325575.1 Pteropus alecto | reverse complement strand
TTTAAACTTTGGCATTTTAATTATTATGTGTCTTGCTATGAGCCTCTTTGGATCTCTGATTTTTGGAATTCTCTGAGCTTCTTGAGTTTTTATGTCCATTTCATTTACCAAGTTAGGGAAGTTTTCCATCATTATTTTTTCTAACAGCTATTCAACATCTTGATTTTCTTCAGTTACACCAATCAGATGAATATTTGGAGACTTAATAGTGTCCCATATCCTCCTTAAATTATTTTTATAGTCTTGGCATCTTTTTTCTTGCCATTCAGGCTGAGTGTCCTAATTGGCTTTCCTGTCCTCTAGGTAGGGCATTTGATCCTCTTCTTTTTTCATTTCTTTTGTTTATTCCTTTGTTTATTCTATTTTTATTTACTTCTCATTTCAGATAATGTGCTCTTC
>NW_006431504.1:0-780 GCF_000325575.1 Pteropus alecto | reverse complement strand
AAGCTATCAAAACTGCCAGTATTAAATTCTCAAAAATCCAAAATCTTGTCAGGGCCTTGCAAACCAGGATGATTCTTAATAAAAAAAGAGGCTTTAAAATTCAGATAAGAAAGAATTTCAGCACTTTAACTCACTTGCCTATGACTTCATTTCAAAAGCTTCAATAGTTTAAAAGAGTGAAAGGGAAGTGACTCATCACATATGGTGGATCCCCAGATACATTACAAGCTTTTGTAATGTGTGGAATTGAAAGGCAAAAGCAGATGGCTGATGAAAACATGACCATCAGATTTCAAATCCAACAAAACTGTTCTTCAAAAGTGAAGAAGAATTAAGAAATTACCAGCTAAACAAGCGTTGAGCAAGTTTTTACTAAGAGGACATTTCCTACAAGAAATACTTAAGAGAGTCTTTAAGGTGAAAATTGAAGAAGAGAATAATATGTGAGCTACAAAGGTATTTTTAAAAAGCACTGGCCAGTGAATTCATGTGGATAAATATAAATGCCATTTTATTTATTTATTTTTTATTTGTAACTACATTTTATCATATAGGGTTTAAAAGAAAAATGGTTTAAACAGTAAATGGATGTGCAGATTAACGGACCCATCTGTAATATTGTAATGTGAAAAAGAAGAATGGAACTGCATAAGAGCAGAGTTTTATTCAAACTAATTAGTTTCAAACTGTATTTATATAAAATGTCATTTGAAATCTCTCGGTTAACCACAAACAAAATAATTTTAAAAGATACAGAAAATGAAAGGAGAGGGGAACCTA
>NW_006431503.1:0-889 GCF_000325575.1 Pteropus alecto | reverse complement strand
CATCTGCAATAATGCTCACTTGCCCCCTCTCTGAAAAATATCTTTTATTGGAGGAGCCTGTTTTCGATCCTTCCCCAATGCATCACTGTTAAAAGAACTGCAGTGCAGGATCCCTCGGGGGTGGGCTGAGACTAACCCACCCGGATTGGCAGCCCATCAGCCTCCTATTGTTGTGACCCTACTGAGTTCTGCCGAGCCCATCAGCGTAAGGCAGTACCCCATCAGTCAGAAGGCTAAGTCCGGTATCGCAGTGCATATTCGAAGGCCTGAACGAAGGGATCTTAGTCCCCTGTCATTCGCCTTGGAATACCCCACTGCTTCCAGTTCAGAAACCAGGTACCCGAGACTACAGGCCAGTACAGGACCTCAGAAAAGTAAATAAGTGGGTTGAGACCATACATCCCACTGTTCCCAACCCGTACACTCTCCTGAGCCAACTGCCGCCTAGCCACCAGGTGTACACTGTCCTTGATTTAAAGGACGCTTTCTTCAATCTCCCCCTAGCAAAGATGAGTCAACCACTATTTGCATTTGAATGGGAAGACCCTGATAGACTGTATTCGGGACAATTGACTTGGACTAGACTGCTACACGGATTTAAGAACTCACCCACATTGTTTGATGAGGCCCTGAGCTGGGACCTCATTGACTTTCATCAGAAACATCCAGAGACTGTTCTTCTACAATATGTGGATGATTTACTCTTAGCCGCTACAACAGATGTAGAATGTAAGTGGGCCACTGAAGATTTATTACAAGAATTAGAAGCTAAGGGGTACTGGGTGTCTGCTAAGAAAGCTCAACTCTGCACTTCCCAAGCAACGTATTTAGGATAGAAGCTGCAAGGAGGCCATCGGACTCTGTCATCAAGCAGAATTGAGGCCATTTT
>NW_006431502.1:0-1105 GCF_000325575.1 Pteropus alecto | reverse complement strand
ATTTCATGTTCTTGGATTGAAAGAATCAACATAGTCCAAATAACCTTATTACCTAAAGCATTATACAGATTTAAGGCAATCAACATCAAAATTCCATCAGCAATTTTAAACAAATAGGACAAGAAATCATCAGACTTGTGGAAGCACAAACAACCCCGAATTGCCAAAGCCATCCTGAAGAAGAAAAACAAAAAAGGAGGCTGGAGGAATCACTCTTGCTGACTGCATATTGTACTATAAAGTGACAGTAATCAAAACAGCATGGCATTGGCAGAAAAACAGACACATGGACCAGTGGAACAGAATCGAGAGTCCAGAAGTAAACCCATATTTATATGGGCAAATAATTTTCAACAAAAAAGTCAAAAACATACAGTGGAGAAGGGAAAAGGAAAGCCATTTCAATAAATGGTGCTGGGAAAACTGGAAAGCCACCTGCAAAAGAATGAAACTAGACTGTTTTCTATCACTGCACACCAAAACTAACTCAAAATCAATTAAGGACCTGAATATAAGACCTGAAACAATAAAATGCATAGAAGAAAACATAGGAACTAAACCCAAGGCCCTTAGACTGAAAGAGGATTTTATGAATTTGACCTCCAAGGTAAGGGAAGTAAAAGCAAAAATAAATTAACGGGATTACATCAAACTAAAAAGCTTCTGCTCAGCAAAAGAAACCTTCAGCATGGTAAAGAGACAACTATCGAAATGGAAAAATATATTTGCAAGCAACGACTCCGTAAGGGCCTAATATCCAAAATATACAAGGAACTCATATGACTCAATAAGAACAAAAAAACAAATCATCCAATCCAAAAATGAGCAGAAGACCTGAACAGACACTTCTTCCTATAGGACATACAACTCACCAACAAATATATGAAAAGATGCTCATCGTCAGCTATTAGGGAAATGCAAATCAAAACCACAATGAGATACCATCTCACACCTGTTAGAATAGCTACAATCAACACGACAAGTAATAACAAGTGTTGGAGAAGATGTAGACAGAAAGGAACCCTCATACAGTGCTGGTGGGACTATAAATTGGTACAGCCACTGTGGATAACAGTATGGAGCTTCCTCAAAAAACTCATCTAAG
>NW_006431501.1:0-691 GCF_000325575.1 Pteropus alecto | reverse complement strand
GAAAGATATTCCATGTTTTTGAATTGGAAGAATCAGCATGGTTAAAATGACCCTATTACGTAAAGCATTATACAGATTTAATGCAATCCCCATCAAAATTCCACTGGCATTTTTTAAAGAAATAGAACAAAAATTCATCAGATTTGTATGGAAGTATAAAAGACCCCAAATTACCACAGCCATCCTCAGAAAAAAGAACGAGGCTGGAGGCATCACTCTGCCTGACTTCTAATTATACTACAAAGTGATAATAATCAAAATGGCATAGTATTGAGAGCAAAACAGACACACAGACCAGTGGAACAGAATTGAGAGTGCAGAAGTAAATCCATATTTATATGGGCAAATAATTTTAGACAAAAAAGACAAAAACGTACAGTGGAGAAAGGAAAGCCTCTTCAATAAATGGTGCTGGGAAAACTGGAAAGCCACCTGCAAAAGAATGAAACTAGACTGTTGTCTAGCACCACACACCAAAATTAACTCAAAATGGATTAAAGACCTGAATTTAAGACCTGAAACAATAAAATGCATAGAAGAAAACATAGGACCTAAATTCAAGGACCTTGGACTTAAAAAGGATTTTATGAATTTGACCTCAAATGCAAGAGAAGTAAAAATAAATATAAATGAATGGGACTATATCAATTTAAAATGCTTCTGCTCAGGAAAAGAAACTGTCAACAAGGTA
>NW_006431500.1:0-915 GCF_000325575.1 Pteropus alecto | reverse complement strand
AACATTACTTAACTGATTTAGGTAGTGCACAAGGTAATAACAGAGAGTTTCCATCAAATATATGACACTTTCCAAATAACGCTTCATGTTGAAAAAGTAAACTTTCACGAACATCTCCATTTTCTATGTCTGGCATGTAGTCAATGTTGTACTTATACGCGATCCACTGGGGACAAGACGTCACTCGGAAATGGTTTGCAAATAGTTTGATCACTTTACCTTGTGAGCCTGAAAAATTGAGCCCCATGTCAAAAATAAAACAAAGGGGCTGATTGGACCCCAAACAATTTGGACATCACAATATTGACAGCCAAGGTTAAATCAAACAAAGAGATTAACAACAAATAACAAACATTTATGTGCACCTGCCATCCAGAATGCCCAACATCAATTTAGGTGAGAACTTATGAAAGCATACATTTACGAAGTTAAAATATAAGATGAAAATATTTAATAAAAAGAGGTCAAAATAAAAAGAAAACCTCTGCAGCACAAGGCTTCCTAATGGGAGGGGGGAGTCACTGTATATAATAGTTTTTAGATTTTTTCTACATCTCGGCACAACCGAAGAATTGGGTCATTCTATCTTAGCAGCTATAAAAGGAAAAGAAAAATGAAGAGTACATCCAGGACTCTAAAATATGTCTTCATTTCTGCAAAAGTGAAAGTTATTACAAAAAGGTAAAAGGGTACCTCCACTTAGAATGATACGAAGCTTTACACACTCTTAAACACAAACGCGCATCTTAGCAAAAGTTTAAAATGAACAACTCCATAAAATTGGAGTGGATTAGAGATTTAAATGTAAGACCCAAAACTATAAAATTTCTAGAAGAAAACATAGGGAGGAAACTCTCTGATATTGCTACTAGTAATTTTTTCCTTGGACAAGGGAAACAAAAGAAAAAACAAACA
>NW_006431499.1:0-513 GCF_000325575.1 Pteropus alecto | reverse complement strand
ATTATTCGAGAACCTGTTGTGTATATTATATCATATATATAAAATACACACACAGTGGAATATTGTTCATCTATAAAAAAGAAATAAATCCTGCCACTGGAAACTATATGAATGGACCTTGAGAGCATTATGCTAAGTGAGCTAAATCAGAGACAAATACTGTATGATCTTACCGATACTCAGAATCTAAAAAGGCCAAACTCACAGAAACGGAAAGTAGAATGGTGGCTGTCAACCGCTGAAAGATGAGGGAAATGGGGCAATGTTGGTGTAAGGATACAAACTTCCAGTTTTAAGATGAAAATGTTTTGAGGATCTGATGCACAGCATTATGGCTATAGTTAACAATAGTGTTTTACAAGCATGAAAGTTCCTAAGAAAATAAATATTAAAAGTTCATACCACACACCGGAAAAGGTAATTATGTGAGCTAATGGAAGTGTTAACTATCCTTATATCGCAATAATTTCACAATATATATTGCATCGTATAGCTTAAATTTAAATAATATTT
>NW_006431498.1:0-472 GCF_000325575.1 Pteropus alecto | reverse complement strand
TTTCTCAGAATGGCTTTGGCAATTTGAGGTCTTTTTTGTTTATATACGAATCTGGTGATTTTTTGTTCTATTTCTTTAAAAACTGTCAGTGGCATTTTGATAGGTATTGCATTAAATCTGTATAATGCTTTAGGTAATATGGTCATTTTAACTATGTTGATTCCTCCAATCCTAGAACATGGAATATTTTTTTTCCATTTCTTTGTACCTGTTTTAATTTCTTTTAATAGGGTCTTATAGTTTTCATTATATAGGTCCTTCACTTGTTTCGTTAAATTTATTCCTAGGTACTTTATTCTTTTTCTTGCAATTGTGAAAGGAATTATTTTTTCCAGTTCTTTTTTTGACACTTTGTTGTTGGAGTATAGGAACGCTATGGATTTTTGAACGCTGATTTTGTAACCAGAATTATTACTCTATTTGCTTATTGTTTCTGTTAGTGTTCTTGTGGAGTCTTTAGGGTTTTTATGTA
>NW_006431497.1:0-599 GCF_000325575.1 Pteropus alecto | reverse complement strand
CTTTCCATTTCTTTGTATTTTCTTTGATTTCTTTTTATAGGGTGTTCACTTGTTTCGTTAAATTTATTCCTAAGCATTTTATTCATTTTGTCGAAATTGTAAAAAGAATTATTTTTTCCACTTCTTTTTCTGACACTTCATTCTTAGAGTACAGCAATGCTATGGATTTTTTGAACTTTGATTTTTGTATTCAGAAACTTTACTGTATTTGCTTACTGTTTCTAGTAGTGCTCTTGTGGAGTCTTTATAGAGTTTTCTACATAGAGAATCATGTCATAGCAAATAGTGATAGTTTGGCTTCTTCATTTTCTATTTGGATGCCTTTTATATCTTTCTCTTGTCTGATTGCACTTGCTAGGACCTCCAATGTTATATTGAATAACAATGACGATAGTGGACAGTCTTGCTTATTCCTGATCTTAGAGGGAAGTTTTTAGTTTTTCACCGATAAGTATAATGTTGGCTGAGGGTTTGTCATATATGGCCTTTATTATGTTAAGGTACTTTCCTTTTATACCAATTTTGTTAGGTGTTTTAATCAGAAATGGATGATTTTTCTGCATAAATTGATATGATCATATGATTCTTATTTTTAAATT
>NW_006431496.1:0-539 GCF_000325575.1 Pteropus alecto | reverse complement strand
CTAATATCGGATGAAATAAACTTCAAAATAAAAAAATCTAAAGAAAGATACCGAGGGACACTTAATAATGATAAAGGAAATCATGCACCAAGAAGACAACACTTACTAATATCTATGCTCCCAATCAGGGAGCCCCGAAATATATAAAGCAATTACTAACAGAAGTAAAAGGGGAAACAGACCAAAACACTCTCATAGTAGGGGGCCTAAATACCCCACCGTCAGATATGGACAGATCATCCAAACAGAAAATCAATAAGGAAATAACATCCTTAAATGACTCATTAGACCAACTGGACATAATTGACATTTACAGAGCCTTCCATCCCAAAACAGCTGCTTAGACATTCTTCTCCAGTGCACATGGACCATTCTCAAGAATAGACCACATACTGGGACACAGACATAGCCTCAACAAATATAAGAAGATTGTAACCATACCAACCATATTCTCTGATCATAATGCTTTGAAACTAGAGTTCAGCTATAAAAAGAAATCGGAATGAACCATAAATACATGGAGATTAAACAACATACTA
>NW_006431495.1:11796-17673 GCF_000325575.1 Pteropus alecto | reverse complement strand
CCCCTTTCCAGGTAAACCGAAGTTATTTACTGCATGCACAAATACCTGGAAACGTTAGTAATAATCATTTAATTCGAGGAATGTAGAGTAGGAGTCTGTTCACAAAAAAAATTATAAAGCCATAAGGTGCATAAGAACCCCTAGAAAAACACTTATGCTAAAATGAACAGTATCTCTAGGTCGCTAAAGGAATTAAAGGCATCTTTATCATTTGTGTGCTTCATGAATTTGTTTTCAAAGAATGTGTTTTATTTTTAAATCATGAACTACACAGATGATGATAAAATATTTTCCATTTGGAAACAAATCATTTATTTCAAGTAATTTTCTCACTAATTTCGATGTAATAAGTATTGCAAGTCAATCAGCCACTTATGTGTTAGACAAGTTCTTATTCTGTACCTGGATGATGAGTTAGGTGTTCACTTTATAATTATCAATTATATTGAATGTTGTACATTTTAGAGTTCATGAACTTTCCTGTGTAGTATATCACAATTTAGCAACAAAAAGAAAAAGACAAGAAAAAACAAAAACAAAAACAGAGGGATAGGATGTAAGTTAGCAAAATATTAAAAATCTTGCCTTGACAAAGAGCAAAAAAGTTTTCATCTGAAACAGTGAAGGTCAAAAAAAAGTGGCACAATGTTTTTTAAGTGCTGAAAGGAACTTTCAACCCAGTATTCTCTGTCAGTAAAAGTATTCATTGGGAATAAAAAGGAAATCAAGCATTCTAATATATAGGAAAACTCAGGAATTTGTTGCTAGCAAAACTATCATAAAAGAAATGCTAAAGAAAGTTATCAAAAAAGAAAGTGATAAATGAAGGAAATATCAAGAAGAAAAAATAAAACTAGTAAAATTTTTAAAATAACAGAAACAGAAATTTTTAAAATAACAGAATTACTATTTCTGTTATTTTAAAATAACAGAAATAGTAATTCACAGTGAGATAGGAAAAATAAAATGGAAAGAAAAATATTAACAGAAAACAATAAAGAAAATGACAGACTTTAACCCTAATAGATCAATCATTGCACTAAATATAAATTTTCTGAACACCAATTAAAGACAGAGATGTACTGAGTGAATAGAAAAAGCATGACATGAAATACAATGTTTACCAGAAACTGACATTATACCTGTGTCAAACTTTTGTGTTTCCAGCAGATGCTCATTGGTAGATTCTGTGCCTCAACATACTCCAAGGAGATGCACAGAAAAGTATGTAATGATTCCTGTCCTCAGATGAGCTTTCGTTTTATTTGATAACAAATAATAGATTCCAATTATTTGCACCTGGGCAAAGACTGCATTTATTACCCGGATCCCTTGAGCCCCTATTTTAACATGGAGACTGTGATGACTTTCCTGTATCTGGTGTCACTGACAACTTGGATCCTGATTCCAAGAGTCCTCAAATTGTTTGGGCATTCCCATTTCCCCAGGGCACTGACACCAAGTCAATGGGCAGAGGTCCCTAAGAGGAGGACTGCGAAAATTATTATCATTATTTCTTGTCTCAGAAACAGAGAAGGTCCTTTGTTTTGAGATCCCGTCCTCTCTGCCAGGAAATAGGTTCGGGGTCTCAGATTGGCTCAGATCAAGGTTAGAGATTGTGACATTTTATTGCGTCACCTCTCAGCCTCCTGATAACATCTAGAGTCCATTTCATTGTTTTCTCCTCATCCCTTTTCATCCTACAAAGTCCCTGTTGTAATCAGCATCTTCAGAATTCAGCCCAGCTGGCTGCCACTCCACCCATGTTATGAACTGACTGTTATGAACGGAACATTATCTTCCCTTAAAATTCATTTCATGAAACTCTAACTCCCAATGTCCCAACGTGATGGTATTTAGAATTTGGGAGGAAATTAGTAATGAGGCTGGGACTCTCATGAATCTGAGACCTCTCCTCGCCCTTTCCACCTTATGAGGCCACACCAAGAAAGCAGTCCTTTGCAAAGCAGGAAGAGGGCCCTTACCAAGAACCCACCAATGCTGGCACGCTAACCTTGGAATAACAGCCTCCAGACCTGGGAGAAAGAAAAGTTTATTGTCTAAGCCATTCAGTCTATGATAACTTGTTATAGCGGCTGAGCAGACTAGGACAAACCATGATGCTCATTACTATCACTGTATGTACTTGGCTTCTGACGTTTAAGTGCCAACACCTGGCCTCCATGTGTCAGGGTTTATCATCCACAACACCATCAGGGCATCCAGTCCTGCAATGGCACATGTCCCTTCTGCTCTTGCCTATTTAGCAGAGAAGCCACCATTGCACTTTTAAGGGCGATGAGATCCCTCTCACCAGTGCATATCCTTATTTTTGGTAATTTGTTTCTAATAACTTAAAAGTATAATTCGAAGATAGGAAGTAGAGGCTACACTAGCAGAGATTTCAGTGAGCAACAGGAAAGTTTATATCCTAGTTTTGAAGCAAATAGAAAGGTTTAAGAAGTCCAAACTGAAACCAAGATTAAGATACAAATTTTATGCTTTCTTTCTTGTACTCTAATCTTAGTCTTAGACCCCTCATTGTGCAGGCTGATGCCATTTCTAGAAGCAATGAGCAATTTCATCACCTAATGGCCATTTATACATTCTTTTTATTTGTAGTAGTAGTAGTACACTTTACATTCTTTGTTATTCATTTATAAAACAGTAATACAACCTTTCCTTACAAGATTCATGAGCAAAAGTATATAATAAAAAGCATGTGACTCATTCAACGCAGATCCCACCCAGTCCTCCTGAGAAAGAACCAATGTTCCTAAGTATTTAAGTGCGTGTGTGTGAGTGTTTCTGTGTGTGTATGACTTTAAACATATATATTTCCTAAAAGTAAACATGCTATATCAAAATGTATGTGCGTTTAGTTTATCTAATGTGGGACAGGCATTGATATCCTCTAGTAGCTACTTTTTATATTTAAAACTTGGCTGAATGAAATAAAAAAGAGACACATCAAAAATAGACCAGAGCATATATCGCCATTTGTAATTTGATTAAAAAGAGAGCTATTTCTATTTAAATAGTGAGCCCACGCCTCTCACAACACTACTAATAAGTTTAGCAGGAGCAAACAATACTGAAGTTATCTCACTGCCAATTGTCTCTAAGGTTCGTGTAATCCAGGAAGTATTATCATTTTTAGCAGTTTCAATCATATTTTTCAAATGATTTATCTCTGCTTTCATCTCTTCAGCTTGCCTTTGAAATCCACTATTAAGCATATCTTCTTGGACCTTAAAGAAAGCAAGGGAAGTAAAATTTTTTAAATCTCCATTTTTTTTGATAATTAAATTTTGTTTTTAAGAACTTGGTGAAATAATCTTTTACTCCTAAATTTGTTCTCTCTTACATAATCAGGGAGAATTTTGCAACAAAGAATATTTCCTGTCCTGCACCTGGATTCTGAAAGAAAGTATAGTTTACAGCCTTACTAATATTCACACACCATTAGGGTTTATGCTGGGATGCTAAGCCGGACATTAGGGAAAACGTAATATGTCCCAGTCAAATAATACTTGAAGTGGCCTTGGTATGCAGGCACTAATTCACAGTCCCGCTTGAATTAATATGGACAACAAAATGGTACAAGTAATGGGATCTCATACACTGTTCTAGAACCCTATTTGAAACAGATCCGGATGGACAATCGGAGATTTCTTCCTGTCATATAACAGGTAAACCAGCCACACCTGGGGATAAAAGGCAAGTTTAGAAGCTGTCGTTTCCCTGGCTTTTTAAGTCTGGATGTTTCTGACAGTTTTATGTCAGCATAGGTTTACTTCAGGGACTTTTGGTACCAGTAGGGTGCCTGATAATTGGCAGTGCTCTTGGTAAAGCAAACCACTTTCCAGTTGTAATTAATACATGTGTTCGGAATACCTGTTTAATCAGACCTTGCAAGGTCATTTTAAAATCCCCCCAAACAGCTCAAATCCTATCTCCAAGGTACCGTGCTGTTCCTATCCACTCCAGAATTTTCATATAGAGTAGAACTCAAAGCCTTCTTTAAAAATAGGGGGAAGAGGAGAAGGATAAAGAGAATAAGTTGTTAAAGGATTCAGGGTTTTGATAAATCACAAGCAGTAAATAGCAATGGTGCTGCCTTTCACGATCTTGAGTAACCTTCACCCATCCCACCTGAGGTACCTGGACAATGACCATTGAGCCACGGCCAGACGTACCTTCAGTTTATGTTCCAACATCATATTCTGCTCTCTCATCAGTCTTTCCCTCTCCAGCTTCTCCTTCAGTTGGGCTATGTTTTCCTGGAGACTCCTCTCTTGCGCCTCCATCCCTTGCTGCTGCTCCTGCAGTCGCTGTCTCAGCAGCTCCTGTTCCTTCTCAGCTGCCTCCTTCCGGGCCCGCTCCTCTGTCCCAGGAAGGTTTTACCGAGGGAAGAAAATAAGTGAGGACTTACCTGTCCCCACTAAAGGAGAAGGAGACAGAACCAAATTGGAAGTGTGGGTGGGGAATCGCTGAATGCCCCTGGGCCACACCATCAAGAGCACGTTTCAGCGTGTGAAGGGAGGGCCCTGCCTGGCTGGTGGTTTCAGATTCAGCAGAATCTGTTCCATGGAAGAGTGGAAGTGCCTTGTTTCGGGGAGGTTTTGCTCTCACATCTGTCAAAGGGCACTGCGGGAACCCAACCGCCCATGGTGAACCCGGCCCTGCCCCACACCTGCCATGGTCTTCTCCCCAGCGCTGAGTGCTTTGTCTGACTGCAGGATGGATTTCTCTACTGCCAACTGTGACTGCAGGAAGCTCTGGAGGACCTCGTTCGCCTGAGGAACAAAGAAAGAGCGAAGAACTTCAATTTCCACTCGATAGAACACAACTGCACAAACAAGAATGCACACGGAATTTTTCCTTTGCGTTTAAAATTCTATAGCGGCTCCATGCAAAATGTCCAAGCTCCTTGGACTGACCAGAGTCCCTCCACGTCTTCTGCTTCCTGACTCCCTGCAGTCTCTCTCCCAGTGCTACTTCTTCACCCACTCTAATGGGCTAGGTTCCCGCCACTCAGAACCACGTTCTGTCGTACAAACTCACAATCTCGGGTGCTTTTTAAATATTCGCCTTACTAGTGTGAAATGTCTTTAATTAGTGCCGCTCCTCTCTTCTGTCACTTGTTGGCTATGACTTTAGGCAGGCCACCTTAACTCATCTCTGCCTCTCAGTTCAGATGTGTAAAATGTTGACAGTAAGTGTAGATGTTTCTTAATACTATTTGAAGGATTAAATTAAAACGTCTGGGCACAAAAAGCCTGACATTATGCCTACGACAATAACAATTATGCCTATAACAATAACAGTTCAATATATATTAGTTGCATCATCATCATTTTTATTTTTAAATTTTCTTACATGTTACCACCACCTCTGTAGCCCATTTCTCAGGTTCATAAATGTTGTAACTCTACATGCGGCTGTCTATGTAGTGGACTGCCTTTCTCACTCTTGATCAGCCTTGAGGGCAAAGACTCTGACTTTAACCTATGAATTGTCAACACTTGGCACATTGAATATCATGCTGTGGAACGAAGAAATGAATAACTTCGGAACTGCCCTTTGTGGATTTCAGAAATCCAACTCAGTTTTGATATTGGACACTTCTACTCTCCTCAGAAAGAAAGAGCAAACAGTAGGCCTTAAAAGCTAAATCTGTCATGATATCGCCACCCTCTCCTATTACCCGCAGCTGGTGCTTTGTTCTTAGATTTTCAGGAGAGTTCCCCGACGTTTTGATTTTATTCTGTAAAATCCCCCCATGATTTCTTATCCTCACCTTCACTCCTTTTCTGGGCACTTGCCTATAGTCCCGTTCGATCTTTTCCTTTGTTTCCAAGTAGAGCTTGTGAC
>NW_006431495.1:2039-11768 GCF_000325575.1 Pteropus alecto | reverse complement strand
AATACTTTCCATTAGGGTTGCTGAAAGCTGATCAAGTTCAGCTTGGCAGTATTTAACAGACGCCTCTTCATTCTGCAGCAAGAAATCCTCCTTCTTATTCTTTAGGATCTCCTGCAAGGGAAAAGTAGAGGGATGTCACCAGAAGAAAGGAACCGGGGAGATAAAATTCCAAAGTATCTGGTGGAAGGAAGTCTAAGTGCAGTCCTCATGAGAAAAGCATACTGTTGGAGAAATACATGGAATAAAATAGGAATCGGAAGATTTGATTTACTCACAAACATGAAAACTTCCTGCCATGCAGGGTCTCAGGTTCTTTATCTGAAAAGGTGGAATTGCATTACTTAACCTCTATGGCTCCTTGCAGCCGCAGCATTCAGAGATTTTATCTTCAGTGACACAACAAGAAGTAATGGAAGTTGAAAAAAACACAGAATGGGGGATAGGTTAAAAAAAAAACCCCAAAAAACCTTGGGAATGGAAGAGTACTTTCAAAAAAATGACCTGCTCACAACTGACTTTGGGGTGGTATGGGCAGGCTTCAAACCACTAGAAGTATTCCCTTCAGGAGGATCTTTACACTGATTATTAGAGACCAGAGAGATTTCTGGATAAAGTGTCTGAGGTATGGGGAGGGAGAGAGAAGAAAACGTAGTCCTTTGAAACTCTCTCCTTCATGAGATCCAGACTACTTGATCACTGACAGAAGGAGGAGACATGAGGCCAATAAGGCACTTCTAGGCTTCATTCTCCAAGGGGAAGGGTCACAGAGATAAAGCAATACTAAGACAAAGTACCACAAGCCGCTTCTGGAACGCCTGCTTTTCATCCTTGAAAGAGTTCTCCATGAAGATAGCAATGGCTTCCCTCTCACAGGCTGCGTGCAGGTCCAGCAGCTCCTGGAGCGTGTCCGTGGGGAACCTCACTCGCTGGACCATCTGCTCACTGTAGTGGTCGACTGCCTTTTGCACGGCCGCTGAGTTCTCAAGCTGGGCCAGAGTTGTCACCGCGTTCTCCAGACAAGGCACTGCTCCACTGTTGATGGTATCCACGTAAGTCACCACCAGGGTCCTCAGCCCTAATATGTCAGGAAATTTAGGGGATGAATATCAAGTCATCATTCAACAGAATTCAAGATTACTTTTAAGAATCTGTCTCTCTCTCTTTCTCTCTTTCTGTCTCTTCCCTCCCCTCCCCTTTTTGGGTATTTGTTGGCATTGTAGAGTATAGACATTAAGTATAGAAATAGCTCTTCTCTCCATACCAAAATTATTTACATAGATACACAGATGAGGTCAAATGAGATTACATTTATTTGTAACTCTGAAGCTTCTATGGATTTTCAGGGATATATGGGTTAAAATTTATTATTGGACGGCTTTAAACTCCTCAAACGCCTTTTGAATTCTCCTTGCAAATCACACTGATTATAAAAGCCTTCTCTTGAGAAGATACAATATTCTGTTTTATACCGTTAGTGACTTATCAGTAGAGGATTTTTTCAGGTATATGGAACCTGCAGATATTACTGATAGAGTTTATAATTTTGGAGAATTATAAACCCCCAAAAGTATAATATGCAATTTTCTTCATTGACTATGAATATCTGTAGACCCACAATTCTATAGAGAATCAACAGAAATCCTGGAAAACACATTATATAATATATTCAACATATATTAGATCCCAAAGATGTGTGAAAATGAGACTCACGTTTCCCAGTGACCATGATTCCCTCTCTGAGGGTCTTGGTCCTCGCCTGAGTATAGATGTAAGAACAGAAATTCCTCGATTGTTCCTGAAATTTAGGTTCCAGTTGGTTTTCTGCCACATTCTCAATAGTGGCTAGGAGGTTTTTGTCAGTAGTTGGCCGGTCAAAGACAAAACACTTCCGTTTTGGAAAGAAATGCCGGATGCACTCTCTGGGAAGATTGGATAGTTGGACTCTGGGATTCCTGCCTGAAGAATTGAAAATAATAACAACAACAACAACAAACAACAACAACAAACAACAACAACGACAACAACAACAACAGAGATTCAAGTAGCAGCAGTCTGAGGGCAAGGAACCTAAAGACTTTCGTGACAGGGATTTTTGTATCTTTGCCATCTTCTATGTTTATAATATGGTCCTTTAGCATAGACATCCAATGCTTCTTTAAACATCAGACTTACCAATAACACAATTCTGGGGAGAAATTTGGGTAGAGATCTAATGCAGGTTAAAAAACAAACAAACAAAAAAACCTATTGCTGGTATTCTTAGACCTAAGCACAGTAGAATATAATCTGTAGTGTCTATAGGCGTACTGAATGAAAGATTAACAACAACAAAAAAGTCAGTGTAAATTTTTGTCTACTTGATCCCATGTAGAAATTGAGCTTTCGGATCAAAAGGAAGAGTTACAAACAAAAGATAATGGAGCAATATTAGGAATCTTACACTGATTAATGAATTAAAACTATTTTGATGCAAAACATAACGTGTATAGTGTTTGCTTCTGTTTTTAGCAAAAACCTCTGGAGAGTATATGTGACTAAAATGTAATTTTAAGATGTCATCACTAATCTACAAACTCTTTAATATAAAGAACTATATTTGATTGGACAGTGTTGGTCTTCTGCCTAACCAATTTCTCATTAAGTGTTTTGAGACAGCATAGATAAAAACATGAAGATAAGAATGAACAAATCAGAACTGATATTCCTCTCAAGGTATCATCAAATACACACCCACATAAATAACTCATTAAAATAACTTACTAGTTTGAATTTATGGCATGGGTGAATGTGGAATTTTAACAAAAGCTATGATATAGAAAGTAAATGAATGTTCTGATAATTATCATAAATACCACAACAGCATGTATTGAAAAGACCATACTTCTTCAGGTTTTTGAGAACATAAAGTCACTTTTGTGCAGGATGTATCTATACAGTCAATAGAAAGTTATATCCTTATTTCAAAGGAATAATAGCTAATTGTGTGAAAGATCTTTTTTTTTCATTAGATAGGTTTCTTTTCATTTCACTTTCATGTGTAACAAATATCCGGTCAGTTGTTTCCCTCGAATCAAAAAAGCAGAAGCCAAAATAGGGAACACAAGGTCTGCTCTCTAGAACGGTTTAGCACTACTGTTTTCAGTATTAACAAGTGGGTGCTGAAGGACAACGTGGAAAGAACAAATTGGTTTTGAATAATTTTACTCTACTTGAAGCTCTACTTTTCCTGAGTGAATTGGAAATCTAGAGCTTTTCAACCCATCTCCCAGTTACCACTTCTACAGACTTCATCTGGTCTAAAATACAAACACAATCCCAGAGAAGATGAACAGTGTTTAGTACCTCCCACCCCTATTGAACCATCCACTGCCCAGGTCATGCTCAGATACCTGGAACCAGCTTCAAGGCATTCTCCAGGTACTCATCTTCCGTGATAGGGCGACCGTTTAACATCAGCGCCAGGGTGAAATCTCGTACAGTCCAGATAAAGTCTGGAAAGAAACTCACGAACTCCGTGGAATCTTCTACTCCATCCGGTGTAGGGGAGGACTTTGCCCTTATACGTTCTGTCAGCTCTGTCACATAACTAGCACTTGGCTAAGGAAAAAGAACTTCCTATTCACAATCCCCACATTCCTCTAAAAAGATTATGATAAACTTCTCTTTTGCCCTGGGTCTTTCTGCTCCACCAAAAGCAACTAAGTGACAGGGAAGGAGAAACCAACTGGCTCTCCATCCCCATAGACTCAATGGCAGGTGGTGGTTTGGTCCCTGAAGGATACTGCAGCTGCTCCAGGGCCTGGTGGTTGATGGTGCTCATGCTATTGTAGACAAAGCTGCTACACAGAAGCACGGCCAGGGCAAAGATCCACGAGTCGTTCTTAGGGTCGCCCTGGAAAGCACATTTGAGTGAGACTTTTAGCAGTTTTCCTTGTAGAAATTCCTTTAGACACTAAGTCTATCAGTCTTTCATTTATTATTTCACAACTCACTCACCTTGCAAAGTATCGTTTGAAGACAGACATAAATACATGTATCAGTTTTAACAATTAAAAGATATTTCTTATGATCGTGATTTTTTTATATATATATAAAAAATTATAATCTTCACAAGGCTTTCCTTTTATTCAATTTGAATGAATAAAATAACATATATAGAAAAATGTAGCACAGTACCTGTTGTGCAATTAGGTTCATTGAAGGGTGTTAACACATATTCATTCTACACATATTTGTTGGTCATAGGTCATATAAAATGTAATTACATAAAATATAATGTTGACTACGTAACTGGGGATGTAGTCAACAAATTTTTATAGGAAGCTACTGAATGTTTTCTACTGTTCTTAAATTAAAAAGCAGTTTAAAATGACAAATATCACTCTCAAGCTGACTATTGCGAAGCTGTGCCAAATATCCATAACAATGAATGCAGCAAAGATGACGGTATCTCTAAGGAACTTACATATTAGTAATGTATATAAGCAGGAACTTATAGCGAGAATACTAAATTAAATTCAGAAGTCCATCGAGGAAGAACAGAGCTCTGAAAGCTGGAAAAGAATCCCTGACATGAAGCCTTCTTCAAAGTCTTGAGCTGAGTGTTAAAGCATTAGTAGAATGTGGACTTGAAAAAATAGAGGTCACCCTGCAGGTAGAAAGACCCACAGAAGCAAAAGTAGGCATGGCGGAACACTTTGCAATCAAAGAGGAGTTATTTGATATTGCCTGAGCAGAGGGTAGGTCAAGAAGTTAAGGCTGGATAGTGAGCCTACTGCAAACAGATGAAGGACCTTAAAGGCTGGGCTAACTTGTTTGTATAAATTACAGCAGTGTCTAAAAATCCAGAATTATTTCTCTTATAAACAATATCTAAAGCTGATTCCTAGAACAAATATAAAAAAAATTGGGAGTTTTGACTAGAAGACTCAATAAGAAAGTTTGGAGGGAAATGCCAATTCATTAATTTAACTTCCCAAATCTCAATTTTTAAAAAATAATGAATTAGGATATGAGGAAGTGGTACTCAGGACAAACAATACATTTTTTAGACAACAAGACTTCTCATTGTTGGATATACGGCTTTAAAAATAAATACAATTTGGGTAGAAAGAGAGAGCTATAGAAATGTAGGTACTCTTTACAAATAAGTCTCAAAGTAAGGCAGAAAAAAGAAATTTGTTTCACTCATTTGTAAAAATCGAAAATATCAAAACTCCATCTTCAAATGTTGTGGTAGGACAAACACATGCTTTTATAGGGACGACTCAATTCAAAGCTCTCGCAAAGCCGTCCGGAACGCTCCGTGGGTACTTGATGAGCTTCCCCACAGGATGCAGATTCTCTGAGGGCAGCACCTTCACTTTGGTCACTAATATCTACAGTGCTAACCCGGAGACCTAGGAATCACGTGCTCAGTGATCATTTATCACGCCGAATCAAATCATTCACTTAGTGCCAAGAAATAAAAGAAAAATTTACTCAATATACCATGACTCCTTACCTAGGAGTGAGATTCCAAAAAACAAAATTTGCCTCATATATACTTGGATCTCTAGGTTTCACAAATAGATCATGTAATTAAGATAAAGAGCATTGTGAAGAAAATATCTAGATTAAAAAAGATTTATCTGTGACCCTCTGCCTTACCTTTTCCACATCGCCCAGGCCTTCAGTGTCCAGAAGGACCAGGGTGTGGTTAGGCTTAGAGGGGTGAGGCACACACCACATCCAGATGCCCTTGGTTTCAGACTGCACTGTAGGGCCCAGAGGGAAACCTACAAAGGAAGGGGAGACACAACATAGAGTGATGGCAGATAATCTAAGCGGCCAAGGCGCTACAAAGTCAGATGGTTGGAATATAAGTATGCAGCCATACAAGATAGTGCTTTCTCTTTTTTTGTAAGAATGCCCTTCTTTGTGTGTCATTTTTTGATGGATGAAAGGAAGTTAACTGTGAGCATGATACTGGCAAGTGCTCAAGATGGAGACAAGAGGCATGAGTGAACCAGACATAAAGGAAGTCACCGATAACCATATAAAGAGTATTTTGAAAGAATGGTGAAGTTCAAAGCCAGATGGAAATGGAGAGAAGAGAGACATTTAAAGGAAAAAAGTAAAAAAAAAAAAAAAAAAAAACCGAGATAATATTGTTTTCCAATCAAAGGGATAAAAAAAAAAAAATGAGAGTGACAATTAATAGTCACAGTGGGATATGAGCGCACAAAAAATTTTTAAGATGAAGATACGTATTCAAATATCTTTATAAGTTGATTGGAATATTTCATAGAGAAAGCAAAATATGTTATAAGAGAGAGAGGAGACACAATTGCTTTGTGCTTGCACAGGTAAAAGAAGGTTAAGAATCTGAGAATTAGTAGGAAAGATTTTCCTTATCAAGAGTAAAACGAGGAGTATGGTAACAGATTACAGTAACGTAGTAATTTAGTAGTGAGAATTAGAATGAGAAGTTTGGTTTATTGAGAGGAGAGTGGTTCTCCCTTCACATGACCAGGGAGGAAAACTAAGAAGCTGTGGTATAGCTAGAATCAAAGATTTGGTCCCCGCTGGAGACGACACTCACCGTGGTTCTGTCCTGCAAGACGGTTCATCAGGTAGGATTTGCCTGTACGATACAGTCCTACAATGGCCACGACCACCACTGGCTGAGAAAGCTCATCAAGAATCTGTAGAGCTTGCTGGTTCACTGACAGCCGCTGATTGGTGTTTTCCACCAGACAAATGGGGGCCATCATGTTGGGTCCAAATGTCATGGTAAGCAGCCAACCTAGAAGAACCTGCCCGTAGAAATAAGATTATAATGTTATCCTCTGATTCAGAGTTTTCCAGAGCACCCATCATCTTAGGTCAGGGTGAGTTTTCTGCTTTGTTTCTGGGACAGCATGCATAGGCTAATTCCTGCGATGAAAAATTCAGTTATTTTTGGTTCTGCTCTTACAATGAATCTCTACAAGAGCCAAAGTGCTCTCCACACTGTGAGGATCTCAGACTGGATGCTATTGCCGACACAGGGCAGCCATGTCTTATAATGCAGTAGAGTGGCTCTACCCAATGTGGGGGTCATCATCACTGAGAAGCGAAGCCATCCCCTCGCCCCATGTTCTGTCCCAAGGTCTAAGGCTTAACCAGCTCTTAAGGGATCGATGAGGCTGATGCTGAGGGAAGACCTGGGACTAGAAGGACCTTGAGAACACAAGCCATGATTTCATGTATTTCTTCTGTCTCATGGTCCTAGTTGTTGAGAACAGCAATAGAAGTAGTGACGAGTATGACGAGTATTCACCAAAATCTGAGTTTTTGAACAATTTCAGTTTGACATATGACAGATGAGTGAAATGTTATATCCCTTGGACCATTTATGATATGAGAAGGGCTGAGGGAGTTTTGGGTTCGAGAATGGAAACAGAATTTGATTTTTCTCCATTTCTTTTACAAGTCATCAAAATAAAATATAAGAATCATCCCTTATGAAGGAAAATTGAGTCGCCGGGAGATCAGTTTTGTTTTTTAAAATATAAATGTGCATCAAAATCAAGAAATGAACATATATTTTAAGGCAATAAAAAATCTCAATTCAGTGAAGAATGATAAAAAAAACCTCCCGATTTCTGAATCTTCCATATTAATGTTCAAGAATATCCATGTTGCCACTATTTGCAAGTGACATGCTATACATAGAAAACCCTAAAGATTTCACAAAAAACTATCAGCATTAATAAATGAATTCGATAAAGTAGTATGATACAAAATAATAGTCATAAATCGGTTGCATCTTTATACATCAATAATGAACTGTCAGAAAGAGAAATTAAGAAAACAATCTCATTTACAATTGCCTCAAAAAGAATAAAATAACTAGAAATAAATTTAACGAGAGAAGTAAAAAACCTGTACCTTGACAACCATGACATTGATGACAGGTTTGAAGATACAAACAAATGAAAGAATATACAGTACTCATGAACTGCAAGAATTAATATCATTAAAATGTCTATATGACCAAAGCAATATACAGATTCAATGCAATCCCTAACAAAATACCAATGACATTTATCACCAAACTAGAACAATTATTCCTAAAGTTTATATGGGACCTCATAAGACCCTGAGCAGCCAAAACAATCTTGAGAAAGAAGAACAAAGTTGGAGGGATCATGCTATTTAATTTTGAACTGTACTACAAGGCTTTAGTCATAAAAGTAGTACGGTACCAGCACAAAGACGAATACACAGATTGCTGTAACAAAATACAGAGCCCAGAAAGAAACCAAAACTTATCTCATCAATTAATCTATGACAAAGGATGCAAGAATATACAATGAAGTAAAGAAAGCTTTTTCATTAAATGGTATTGGGAAAACTGGCCAGATAGATGCAAAAAATAAATAAAACTAGACCACTTTCTTACACCATATGTAAAAATGAACTCAAAATGGGCTAAAGACTTAAATGTAAGTTTTGAAACCATAAAACTTCGAGAAGAAAACATAGGCAATACACTCTCTGACATAGCTCTTAACAATATTTTTCTGGTATGTCACCTCGGGCAAGGGAAACAAGAAAAAATAAACAAATGGGACTACATTGAACTAAAAAGCTTTACACAGCAAAAAAACCATTAACAAAAGAAAAAGGAAATGTACTAAATGGGAGGAGATATTTGCAAATGATACATCTGATATGGGGTTAATATTCCAAAATATATAAAAAACTCATTCAACTCAATACAAAAAACAAAAAAAAGAAAACAAAAAAAAAACCCCCAAAAACCCCACAATCCAATTGAAAATGGGCAGAGGACCTGAACAGATTTTTCTCTAAAGAAGACATAGAAACAGCTAATAGACACATCTAAAGATGCTCAACATCACTAATCATTAGGGAAATAGGAATCAAAACCACAAGGAGATACCACCTCCCACTTGTCAGAAGGGCTATTATTAAAAACACAACAAAGAATAAGTGTTGGCAAGCATGTAGAGAAAAAGGAACCCTTGTGCTTTGTTGGTGTGATTGTAAACAAGCACAGCCACTACAGAAAACAGTATGGAGATTCCCCCCAAAATTAAAAATAGAACTACTGTATGATCCAGCAATCCTGCTTCTGGGTTTTGATCAGAAGAAGTTGAAAACACAGATTCAAAAAGATATAAGCACCCTTATGTTCACTGAAGAATATTTACAATAGCCAAGATATATAAACAACTTAGATGTTCATCACTAGAGGAAAGGATAAAGAAAATGTGGTAAATACATACAATGGAATATTACCATATTCCACAGTCATAAAAAGAGAATGAAATCTTACCATTTGTGACAACATGGATAGACCTAGAGGGTATTGTGCTCAGTAAACTAAGTCAAACAGAGAAAGACAAATACCATATGACATCACTTATATGTGGAATCTAAAAACCAAAATAAACAAACAAAAGAAAACAGAAACAAACTCATAGATACAGAGAGCAAACTGTTGATTGCCAGATGGGAGTAGGTGAGGGGATGGGTGAAAAGGGTGAAGGGGATTAAGAAGTACGAACGTCCAAACTTCCAGTTATAATAACAGTCACAGGTATGTAAAAGCACAACATAAGAATATAGTCATTAATATTGTAATAACTATGTATGGTGCCAGATGGGAACTAGACCTGTGGTGATTACTCCATAAGGTATATAAATGTCTGATCATTATATTGTGCAACTGACATG
>NW_006431495.1:0-1887 GCF_000325575.1 Pteropus alecto | reverse complement strand
AAAGAAGCTGCCCCACCTGAGCAGTGATTTACAGTCAAGGCCCAGAGATAGCATGCCTGTTTCCCAACTTTTAAGGGTGAAACTGGGGGTGGGAGAGAGGCCACAATCTTCAGGCATCCCATTTGTTCCTGAATCCGCTCCCCCTACCCCCCTCCTCTTCACCCTGCCCCTTCTCCTCCCCTCCTTTCCGCTGCTCCTCGCCTCCATTCCCCTCTGCCTCCCTCTCTCCCTCTGTCTTAGCCAAGTCTGCTCTTGATTAAAAAAATTTTTTTAAGTGTAGGAGCTGAATCTAATTTAATGTTGAGCCAAGGCTGAGTACCAGTGATAAATCCATCCTAATGCACATCACAATGAGGAACACTGAACTCATGGATGAAGAAACTGCTCCACCACCCCCTTTAAAGAGCCAGGAGAAGACCCTACTCTCTCATGTCTTTATGTCTTGTCCACTCCACTTGCCGCTGTCCTGGTTATGTGACATGCTGTGAGGCTGTCACCTCACAGCTACCACTGCTCCAATGGAGAAGCTGAGCGTTCCTTGAACTAAAGTCAGCAACTGAACCCTGCAGTCCAGACCATCAGGCTGCACGCTCCGGTACCTCTCCCTTCCTCAGAGACTATTTTGAATCAGAAATTGAGAGTTTTAAGATCAAGATTACATTGCATGCAAAAGAAAGTTGATGAATTAGCATTTCTGCCCCACAGCTTCTCAGGTCATTGTGTCCAAGAACAAGCTCCCAGTTGCTTCTCCCTTCTTGTTCCCTTCTCAGCTCCCACTTTTCTGTTGCTATTTTGTAGAAGTTAAAAACGAACAGGATTTTTTTTTTCCATTTCCAAAAGAAACTGAGCAAAAAACCGAACCTGAAAACAAAAGTAATTTATGTTATTTTGTGGGGCTTAGGCACCAGACGTTTGGAAACAGTGCTGCAGTTATTTTTAACTATGAATGAGAATGGAAACGAATTGTTTCGTATAAATATTATGGAATACTAAAGATGGTTAATACAAGAAAGGATGTTTTAATATTTAAATTGAATGTTGAAGGCCACCTTTTCTTTCGGTTTCTCCAATGTCCAACTGAGAAATGTTTGAGGCAGGGAGGGAGGGAGTTGGAGGAAGAGACCCCACCCAGCGCCTCTGCGAGGGGTCCAGGTTTGGCCTCTCAGTCGGAGAATGGAATTCAGCCCCTTCAAACAGGTGACGTAGGATGCACTCCTTTTTCTCCCATGCAGGGATCTTTGTGCAGCCCTGGGAGGGTGCCCGAGGAGGAGCAGCGCATCCCAGGGACACCTTACGCCCGCTGTCAACATGCAGCTCCCTAGGATCCAAACGCTGAGCGGCCCGGAGCACACCGTCCTGGGGGCCGCACACCGTGGGACCGACCCCCGCCCCCCATCCCCCCATCTGCCAGCTGCGTCCCCGCTCGTGCCAGTACCGAGCCTGAGCCTCCGGCGTGGGATGCTGAGGCATGTGCTGTCGTTCGGGGATGCTTGTGCATGTGTTGTCGTTAGTTTAAGGACACGTGAATGGAAAACAAAGTTTAGGGACGAACTTACGTGGTGCGGGTGCCGCAGCCAGGGGACAACGTTCTCAGCTGTCCTCGCTCGTCCCTCGCGCTCCTCCTGCGTCTGGCTTCTCTGGGTGCCCACTGCTCCTTTAAGAAGCTGAAAAATCTAGCCGGATATTACGACCAAGCTGTTAGTGGGTCTGGTTGAAAAGAACCGAAATCGAAAGGTCAGGCACTTTTCTAGTTTAACCGTTAAGGGTTTTGATCTTTTTTAACGGAGATTTGATCTTTTTTAACACTGACAATTTAAAAATTGAAATCCCTTCCTTTCCTTTAATATTTGCAGTAAATCTACTAATCATGTTTTTATTGTAAAGTAG
>NW_006431494.1:0-1340 GCF_000325575.1 Pteropus alecto | reverse complement strand
AATAGAACAAAAAATCATCAGATTTGTATGAAAGTACAAATGGCCCCAAGTTGCCAAAGCCATCCAGAGAAAAAAGCATGAGGCTGGATGAAATATACTGCCCAACTTCAAATTATACCACAAAGGAACAGTAAGCAAAACGGCATGGTATTGGCAGCAACACAGACACACTGACCAGAGGAACAGATCGACAGTGCAACAGAATCGAGAGTCCTGAAGTAAACCCATATTTATACGGGCAGAGAATTTTTGACAAAAAAGCCAAAAACATACATTGGAGAAAGGAAAGCCTCTTCAATAAATGGTGCTGGGAAAACTGGAAAGCCACCTGCAAAAGAATGAAACTAGACTGTTACCTATTACCACACACCAAAATTAACTCAAAATGGATTAAGAATCTGAGTAAAAGATCTGAAATGATAAAATGCATAGAAGAAAACATAGGAACTAAACTCAAGGACTTTGGATTTTAGGGTTATATGAATTTGACCTCAAAAGCAAGGAAAGTAAAAGTTAAAATAAATGAATGACTATATCAAACTAAAAAGCTTCTGCTCAGCAAAAGAAATCGGCAACAAGTCAAAGAGACAACCATCCAATTGAGAAAATATATTTACAAGCAACGCCTCTGATAAGGGCCTAATATCTAAAATATACAAAGAACTCATACAACTCAATTAACAAAAAAATCAAATGATCCAATCAAAAAATGGGAAGTGGACCTGAACAGACACTTCTCCCCAGAGGACATACAAATGGCCAACAAATATATGAAAAGATGCTCGACATCGCTAGCTATTAGGGAAATGCAAATCAAAACCACAATCAGATACCATCTCACATCTGTTAGAATGGCTATCATCAACAGGACAAGTAATAACAAATGTTGGAGAGGTTGCGGAGAGAAAAGAACCCTCCTACACTGCTGGTGCGGCTGCAAATTGGTACGGAAAACAGTATGGAGGTTCCTCAAACAACTAAGAATTGATCTACCATATGATCCAGCAATCCCTCTACTGGGTATTTACCCCAAAGACTGGAAAACCCATTTCCAAAAAGATATTTGCACACCAATGTTCATAGCAGCATTATTCAGTGGCCAGGATATGGAAGCAACTGAAGTGTCCTATGATACATGATTGGCTAAAGAAGCTGTGGTACATATATACAATGGTATATTACTCAGCCATAAGAAGAGATGAAAAACTGTCATTTGCAACAACATGGATGGAACTTGAGATAATCATGCTAAGCGAAATCAGCCAGACAAAAAAAGCTGAAAATCACATGGTATCATTTATATAAGGGATATAAACTTAAAAGCAACAAATGAGCAGGAC
>NW_006431493.1:0-772 GCF_000325575.1 Pteropus alecto | reverse complement strand
ACACCATACACAGTTATTACAATATTATTGGCTATGTTCCTTACGCTATACTTTATATCTCATGACTATTTTGTAACTATCATTTTGTACTTCTTAATACCTTTCCCCTTTTTCACCTACCCCCACTTCCCTCCCATATGGTAACCCTAAAAATGTTCTCCATATCTATGAGTTTGTTTCTGTATTTTGTTGTTGTTGTTGTTGTTTATGCTCTTTAGATTCTACATGTACGTGAAATCATATGACATTTGTCTTTCTCTGACTTACTCCACTCAATACATACCCTCTGGGTCCATCATGAAATATCTTTTTCCATCCCTTTACTTTTAGTCTGTGTGTGTCTTTTAATCTGAAGTGAGTCTCTTGTAGGCAGCCTACGTAAGGGTCTTGTTTTTTTATCCATTTGGCCAACTTATCTTTTGATTGGAGCATTTGATTCTTTTTCATATGAAGTATTTATTGATAGATATGTAGTTATTACCATTCTTTATTCGTATATTTGATACATATATGTTTTTTCTTCTTAAAGAAGTCCCTCCAACCTTTCCTGTAATACTGGCTTGGTGACAATGAATTCCTTTAGTGTTTTCTCATCTGGGAGATTCTTTCTCTGTCCTTCGATTCTAAATGATAGCTTTGCTGGGTAGAGTAATCTTGGTTATAGATCCTTGCTTTTCATTACTTTGACTATTTCCTGCCAGTCCCTTCTGGCCTGTAAAGTTTCTGTTAAAAAATTGACTGACAGTCTTATGAGAGCTCTCTTGTAGGTAAC
>NW_006431492.1:0-536 GCF_000325575.1 Pteropus alecto | reverse complement strand
GCCTTCCCGAGCATCTCCCTGACTCGAGTTTGCTCCGAGTCTCCTTGTGGGCCCCCAGGAAAGAGAAGCCGGCCAGCCCTGCTCTCTGGGCGCCCTGCGCTAGGACTTTCTCCTGGACGCCCCCGAGGACCCCTGTGTGTCAAAGTGATGGCCTTCGCAAACATCCGGCTGGTCAGCGGGCCACGCACCCCACGTCCTGCGCAGAGGGTGGCGTTTCTCAGGGCTTCACGCAGCTGCAGTGGCCTCGCGGGGCTGTGATGGGAGCGGGAGCTGCACCCTGGGGCCTCGGCTCCGTCGGCCGCCATCTGAGCTGGGTTTGCTTGCGGCACAGTGGGTCTCCTCCAGCACACGCAGTGTGTCTCCTCCAACACAGTGGGTCTCCTCCGACACACACAGTGGGTCTCTTCCAGCACGCAGTGGGTCTCCTCCGACACAGTGGGTCTCTCTCCTCTGACACACACAGTGAGTCTCCTCTGGCACACACAGTGGGTCTCCTCTTCTCCCCAACTCCCAGTTCTCCACCTCCTGGACACCAG
>NW_006431491.1:0-1259 GCF_000325575.1 Pteropus alecto | reverse complement strand
AATAAATAAAATCAGAAATGAAAGAGGGGAAATAATGACTGGCATTACAGAAATACAAGGGATCTTGCAAGAATACTTTGAAAAAGTGTATAATAATAAATTTAATAGCCTAGAAGAAATGAACCAGTACTTAGAAAAATACAATCCTCCTAGACTGAATCAAGAACTAGAAAATCCAAATAGATCGATAAACAGTATGAAAATTGAAACAATCATCAAAAACCTACCAAAAAGTAAAAGTCCAGGACCAGATGGCTTCACCAGTGAATTCTATCAATAATTCAAAGAAGATTTAATATCTATTCTCTTCAAGCTCTTCCAAAAAAATCGAAAAGGAGGCAATACTCCCCAACTCATTTTATGAGGCCAATATTACTCCGATACCAAAACCTGGTAAAGATAATAGAAAAAAGAAAACTACAGGCCAATATATCTCTTGAGCACAGATGCGAAAATCCTAAATAAAATCCTAAAACGTATTAAAAAGATTATACACCACGATCAAGTGGGTTTGATCTCAGGGGCACAGGGATGGTTCAACATACGCAAATCGATTCATATGATACATCACGTAAACAAATTAAAAAATAAGAATCATATGATCATATCAATAGATGCATAAAAAAGCTTTTGAGAGGATAGAGCATCCATTTATGATCATAACACTTAACAAAATCGATGTAGAATGAAAGTACCTTAACATAATAAAGGCCATATATGAGAAACCTTCAGTCAATATTATAATTAATGGTGAAAAACTAAAAACCTTCCTTCTAAGATCAGGAACAAGTCAAGGCTGTCCACGATCGCCATTATTATTAAATACAACATTCGAGGTCCTAGCAAGTGCAATTAGGCAAGAGAAAGATGTAAAAGGCATCCAAATAGGAAACGAAGAAGTAAAACTGTCACTATGTGTGGATGACATGATTCTCTACATAGAAAACCCTAAAGACTCCACAAGAACACTACTAGAAACAATAAGCAAATACCGTAAAGATTCTGGATACAAAATCAATGTTCAAAAATCCATAGCGTCCCTATATTCTAATAATGAAGTGTCAGAAAAAGAAAGGAAAAAATAATTCCTTTTGCAATTGCAGCAAAAAGAATAAAATATCTACAAATAAATTTAACGAAACGTGAAAGACCTATATAATGAAAACTACAAGATCATATTAAAAGAAAGTGAAGGAGATACAAAGAAATGGAAAGATATTCCGTCTCTTGGATTGGAAGAATCAACATAGTTAAAATGA
>NW_006431490.1:0-292 GCF_000325575.1 Pteropus alecto | reverse complement strand
AGAAGCAGAAACCTTATGAGAGAATAGAATAGAGACCTAGGAATAATGAAGTCAAATAATCTAACAGATGCAGGGTTCAAAACACTGGTTATAAAGATGCTCAATGAACTTATGGGAAGTGTATATGAACTCAATGAGAACTTTTAGAAAGAGATAAAAAAACATAAAAATGGAAGTGGAAATTATAAAAGGGAACCAGTCAGAAATGAAGAACATCTTATCTGAGATCAAGAGTATATTAGAAGGGATCTGCAGAATGGATAAAGAAAAGGATCAAACCACCGATATAGAG
>NW_006431489.1:0-358 GCF_000325575.1 Pteropus alecto | reverse complement strand
GGAAGGTACCTAAATATAAAGTTGCTAAGTTGTAGGCATGAATGTGACCACATAGTGCCATATGCACCACAAATTTGCATTCACTAGCAACTATAAAAATCCTTATAAATGTTGGTAATATCGGAATTTGCATTCACTAGCAACTATAAAAATCCTTATAAATGTTGGTAATATCGGAATAATTTTTGCCAACCTGATGGGCATGAATTTCTGTCACATTATTTTAAATTGCATTTTCATAATTACTAATGAGGTAGAACTTTTCCTACATTTATTGACATTTACAATACCCACTTGGGCAAATTGTATATTTCAATCAGATTGTTTATAGGGTTTTTCTTATTTTAGTAGCTATTTA
>NW_006431488.1:0-352 GCF_000325575.1 Pteropus alecto | reverse complement strand
CTTTTTAGTTTGATGTAGTACCATTCATTTATTTTCAGTTTTACTTCCCTTACCTTTGAGGTCAAATACATGAGTTTCGTTTAAGTACAACAAGGTCCTTGAGTTTAGTTCCTATGTTTTCTTCTATGCATTTTATTGTTTCAGGTCTTATATTCAGGTCCTTAATCCATTGTTAGTTAATTTCGGTGTGTGGTGATAGACAACAGTTTAGTTTCATTATTTTGCAGGTGGCTTTCCAGTTTTCCCAGCACCATTTATTGACAAGGCTTTCCTTTCTCCACTGTATGTTTTGGCTTTCTTGTCGAAAATTATTTGCGCATATAAATATGTGTTTATTTCTGGACTCTTGATT
>NW_006431487.1:0-4170 GCF_000325575.1 Pteropus alecto | reverse complement strand
TTCTTCATCTCCAGAGGTTCTATTTGGTTCTTTTTCAAGATTTCAGTCTCCTTGCTTTGCTCATCTCGTTGTTTTTGCAATTTCTGAAATTGTTGATATGACCCATTTCGGAACTCACTGAGTTTTTTCAGAAGTACCGTCCTGAACTCTCCGTCACTTAAGTCACATATTTCTATGTCTGTAAGCTTATTTTCTGAAGATTTTCCTCTTTCTTTCTGAGATGCCTTGTCACCTCGGTTGTTCATGGTGTTTAATGGACTATTTCTTCACCTAGGCATAAATGGAAGTGTATTCTGTTGTTTTTCCGCAAAAGATTTATTATATAAAGGTCTCTCTGTAGCCTGCTGCAAAGAAGGCACTTTTCCTTCGGTTTCCAGTGGATGGCATCTAAGCCTCCTGGACCCCTGCTTTATACACAGCCTCAATAATGCTTTTTTTTTCTTTGTAGATATTTTCATGCTCTCCCCTCAGTCTCTTGCCCGGTTAGTGTTAGCTACAGTTTTGGTAGTGTTTTCTCAGATTCCCCTGGAGCTCTGCCATGTTCAGTCTCAGAGGATAAGGGGTGAGGGGCCCTCTGGGTTGAGGGTTGGAGGCTGCGTCTCAGCCTTGGTTTTGCAACTGCAGCTGGTAAAAATCAACTTTTGTTTCTCTACAGTCCTGTCCTGTTTCTCTGCTTTCTGATCTGATTGTTGGGCCCTGCCATCAGCCACGTGGAACTCACAGCCATCCCAGGCAGGATTGTTCAGGGAATTCTCCATGCCTTCTCCCTTTCCCTTCCCACTACAGGGAGTTTCAGCAGCTGCAAGAGGCAGCTTTCTTATTTCTCTCGGTCTACCGCCCAACACTTGGGATTCTGACCTGTGGTAGCTCCTATCACAGATCCCATGCCCAGACATGCCGGTGTGCAGTTTTGGGTTTTTTTTGTTGAGTTTTAGATGCTCAGCTTATTGTTGTTTCAAGGAGAGAGATCTGGGACGTCTCTCACTCTGTCATGTTTCTCCAAACTCTCCAATAGTCAAATGTTTATAGCAGATTAAAAACTGAAATCACCATTTCATATTTGGAAATAGAGTTCTGCATTCATTCTCCTTATACGGACTGGCCCGGGCTCTCCATGAGAGATGGGCTCCTCAGGGCCTCCAGGTTTCGGCTGGCCCCCTGGCAGGCAGCACAGGTGGCTGAGCCCCGCAGCAGTGGCTCTGCACCAGCCACTGGGTCCAGCTCCTGGCATTGCCAACTCTATTTTAGATATTTATAAGTAAAGCAGCTAAGCTCTTTTGTTAGCGAACTGTGTTTTAGATGAGCAAAATCGAAATATATGTTGTCATATTACCCATTTGTGATAGCAAGTACATAAAACAACTTTTATAATTAGCTCAAGCCATCTGCAAGTTGGCCCAGAGACCAGAAAATAGTGACTCTTTCAGAGTAAATTAGAAAAATCACCTGGAATGAAAAAACTATAAGTATACTGTTTAACAGAGAAACATTTAAATATTTTCATGAAAATTACAGACATCATCACATTTCATAACTAAACAGTAGACTACATCTTTAAGAAACAAGGACATTTTTTCTTCCTAACCACAATATCATTTTGACATCAGTCAAAATTAATACTATTCTCCTAGTACCATCTAATAATTGGTCTGTATTCACATATCTCTAATTATTTTCAAATTGTCCTTTACAGCTTTGCATTGCATTTGTTTCTTGTATCTTTCAAGACTCTCTTTTCAGTTTCCTTTCTTTTTTCTTCCTTTACTTTAATTATTATAGTTAGTCTTAATGTTTGTTGTTTTTTTCCAATGGCAACGACATGATGTAGAGACAGTCAATTGTTCAATTGTCTTATAGAATTTGCCATATTCTGCATGTCTAATTGGCTTTGTTTCACTTATGTTTCTATTCCTGTGTTTTTCTATTCTCAGTGGAAATTATATCTAAAGGCTTGATTAAGCATTTTGGAAAAAACACTTCATAGATAATGCTATGAACTTCATATTGCATCACATCATGAAGCGCAGAATGTCTGTTTGTTTCACTATTACTGTTGCTCATTGTGATTCCTGGGTTAAGGGGGTAACAGCCAGATCTCTCCACTGTGAATTTATGTTTTCTCTTACATCTAGCAAGTAACTAATGATATGACTCATTATTATCTTGCAAATATCCAGGTCCCCATCCATTTTATAGCTAAGGTGTTTAGCATCCTTTAATAATCCTTGCCAGAACCAATTATGTCATTAGAGAATTTAAATATTAAGTTTAAATTCTATCACTTGTTGTATATTTTTTCAGCTGGCATACTTTAACACAAATACAAAAAAAAAAATGAAAATATAACAAAATAGTTTGAAATTTATCATAATAAAAAGAAACAAATTTTAAGCAAATTTCTAAACATTGCTTTGACTTATTTGACCTTGCCAGAAGTTTACAGCTGCTTCTCTAAGTTCTCTCAAAAGCCCAGCTTCCTTCTTGGATACAGTCAAATTGTTAATGGTTAAGGAGAGGCTTATGTGGAATAGCTTAGTCATTCAGTCAACAAATATTTTTGTCTGTTGCAGTAGAACCCAGTCTGGAGCCTTCTTTGAAAGAAAAGAGATGAGTCAAGATGTGCATTGCTCCAAATTCAATCTGATCCAATGATTTCTGTTTTTCACACTTTGTAAAAAAATTGGTTTTTCTATCTCTTTAATGATCAAATTATTTCTTACCAGAAAATGTCCAGTTGGGACAATGTTGCTTTTTGAAGCCTTCTCCCAAAGAGGTATTTTACATATGCATGCTTTCTTTGTTCTCCTAAGGCTAATTTTTAAATGTATTTGTTTAATTAAAAATAATTCTTATTATCATAAAAACATATTTTATTTTTTTTGCATTTAACTTCCAACAAAATCTATTTGTTTAACTATCTTAATTTCTCAACATTTTTAGAGTGCTGACATTTCTTACATTACTTTGATGTAATGAAAAAATTCTGGAGTGTTCACATTGGCAATCTGTGACACTGCAGTTTGTGACAGTAGTTCTTGTCTTGGCCCTTTACTGGTCATGTAACTAGGAAAGTTAGATTTTAACTTCTTCATAAAAAAATAAATCCATATTCGTATAGTGATTTATTCTCTATAATGTACTTCCACATATATTGAATCACCTGATCAGACGAACATGAACACAAGTGCATACTTGTACTCCTATTGCACAAATGTAGAAATCAGGGTACTGTTTATTAAATTAAAGAAAGCAAAAAGGTCAAGAAAACAAGGTGGAGTGAGATATATCCTCAGATCTCTCCCCTTGAAACAGCAATAAGCTGAACATCTAAAACTAAACAAAAAATACCCAAACTGCGTACCAGCACATCTGAGCATGGGATCTGTGCATAAGAGCTACCACAGGTCAGAACCCCAGGTGTCAGGTGGGCAGGGAACAAATAAAGAAGCTGCCTCTCATAGCCTCCGGAGCTTCTTGCAGGAGGAAGAGGAGGAGGGGTAAAGGTGCATCGATTTCCCTGATCAGCCCTCGACTTGGAAGTGCCAGGACTTAGCTGTCGGCAACAGGGCCTAGTCATCAGGGCAGAAAGCAGAGAAGTGGGACCCGATAGCAGAGAAACAACAGTTGTTTTCCAACAGTTTCCAAAACTGAGGCTGAGCTGTGGCCCTCACCCTTCAACCAGAGGGCCCCTCCCCCCATACCCTCCAGGATTGAACAACACAGAGCCCCTGGGGAATCTGAGAGAACACCAAGACTGAAGCTACTTCTCCCAGCCTCAGGAGCTCCATGCAGGAGGAGAGGGAGGGGAGAAGGAGCAGAGTTCGTGCTGCAAGTTCCCTGAACAACCGAGCCTGGGAGGGTTGTGGGCTCCCTGTGGCCAGCTGGTTGAAGGGCCCAGTTATCAGGACAGAGAACGGAGAAGCAGGCAGAGAAACAGTTGATTCTTTCCGACTGTGGTTGCAAAACTGAGGCTGAGCCGCAGCCCCCAAACAACAACCCAGATGGTCCCTCTCCCCATACACTCCAAGACCCATCACCGCTGAGACCCAGGGGAATCTGAGCAAATGCTATTGAAACTGTTAGGGATCCAAGAGGCTTAGACACCACCTACTAGAAATGAAAAGAAGAGCACCTACTTTGCAGCAGGCTACAGAGAGACCTTTATATAAT
>NW_006431486.1:0-499 GCF_000325575.1 Pteropus alecto | reverse complement strand
AGTAGGGGACCTAAATAACCCACTGTCAGATATGGGCAGATCCTCCAAAAGAAAATCAATAAAGAAATAACATCCTTAAATGATACATTAGACCAACTGGACATAATTGACATTTACAGAGCCTTTCATCCCCAAACAGCTGCTTATATATTCTTCTCTAGTGTACATGAAATATTCTCAAGGATTGATCACATACTAAGACATAGAGATAGTCTCAACAAATATAAGAGGGTTGAAATAATACCAACTACATTCTCTAATCATAATGCTTTGAAGCTGGAGATCAAGTGTAAAAAGAAAGTGGGAAGAACCACAAAACATGGATTTTAAAGAACATGCTACTGAAAAATAACTGGGTCAGAGAAGAAATGAAAAGAGGGATCAAGACATACAGAGAAACAAATGATAATGATAGTACAACATATCAAAACTTTTGGGACACAGCAAAAGCAGCCATAAGAGAGAAGTTCATATCATGACAGACCTATCTACAAAAACA
>NW_006431485.1:0-638 GCF_000325575.1 Pteropus alecto | reverse complement strand
ATCTCAGGGAGTGGCCCTGAGATCTAAGACCAGACAGGCCTCCGAAGCGGTTGCCGTCCCTGTTACAGACTCAAAGGGGTGGCCACCCTGAGACGTTCCAGGTCCCTTGAATGCCGTGACGGGATAAATGCAATCATCAAGGATGCAACCTTTAGGATGCACTCTTCGTTCCTGATCTCGACGGGAATCTCTGAGGCCTCAACGTCTGGATGAAAAAGGTACCTTTCTGTTCCTGTTGACTGGTCACTGGAGTTCCGTGGAGAGACTGGACGCAGTCATATCTCCCAGACCCTGGGCAGGCCATGGGATGCCACCTCCTGTGCCCTGTCATCGGGTTCGGTCTATTGTCTTTTGTCTTGTCTAGGTTGTAGGTTGGCGGACCTCTCCAGGTCCACCTACAACCCAGTAATTGTTCTCGTCTCAGTGTCTGTCTTGTGTTTTCTGCGCAAGCGATGGGGGGAGGCCCGAGTTCACAGAAGACAGCCTTGGGGTGTCTCCTGTGACATTTCAAAGAAGGGTTTGTAGAGGAAGCTGACTATGGCATAAAGTTTTCTCCAGGTAGACTAAGGACATCGTATGAAGTTGAGTGGCCATCTTTTGGTGGAAACTGGCCTCTGGAGGGTTCTTTTGACAGGAGT
>NW_006431484.1:0-1353 GCF_000325575.1 Pteropus alecto | reverse complement strand
ACCCCACTGTCGGATATGGACAGATCATACAAACATAATCAATAAGAATATAACATCCTTAAATGACACAGTAGACAAACTGGACATAATTGACATTTACAGAGCTTTTCATCACAAAACAGCTGCTCATACATTCTTCTCTAGTGCACATGGAACATTCTCAACCCTCTTACATTTGCTGAGGCAGTCTCTGTGTCCACATACTGGGACAGAGATAGCCTCAACAAATATAAGAGGGGTGAAATCATACCAACCATATTCTCTGATCATAATGCTTTGAAACTAGAGATCAACTGCAGAAAGAAATCAGGAAGAACCACAAATACATGGAGATTAAACATGTTATTGAAGAATAACTGGGTCAGAGAAAAAATAAAAAGAGAGATCAAGAGATACATAGAAACAAATGATAATGATAGTACAACATATTAAAACTTTTGGGACACAGCAAAAGCGGTCATAAGAGGAAACTTCATATCATCACAGGCCTATCTCCAAAAACAAGAACGAGCCCAAATAAACAACCAAACGCTTCATCTTAAAAAACTAGAAAAGGAAGAACAAATGAGACCTAAAGTCAGCAGAAAGAAAGAATCAGAATTAGAGCAGAAATGAAATTGAAAACAGAAAAAATAAATGCAAGAAAGAGCTGGTTCTTTGAAAAGGTTAATAAAATTGACAAACTCCTGGCTAGACTCACTAAAGAAAAAAGAGAAAAGACGCAAATAAACAAAATCAGGGATGAAAAGGGGAAATTACGATTGATATTACAGAAATACAAAGGATCATACAAGAATACTATAAAAAAGTATATTACACCAAATTTAATAACCTAGAAGAAATGGACCAGTACTTAGAAAAACAAAAATCCTTCCCGCTAAGATTAGGAACAAGGCAAGGCTGTCCACTATCACCACTCTTATTCAATAACTTTGGAGGTCCTAGTGAGTGCAATAAGACAAGAGGAAGATATAAAAGGTATCCAAATAGGAAACGAAGAAGTCAAACTGCCACTATGTGCGGATGACATGATTCTCTATATAGAAAACCCTAAAAACTCCACAAGAACACTACTAGAAACAATAAGCAAATACAGTAAAGTCTCTGGATACAAAATCAACGTTCAAGAATCCATAGCGTTCCTATACTCTAATAATGAAGTGTCAAAAAAGAAGTGGAAAAATAATTCCTTTCGCAATTGCAACAAAAAGAATAAAATATCTAGGAATAAATCTAACAAAACATGTGAAGGACCATATAATGAAAACTTCAAGACCCTATTAAAAGAAATCGAAGAAGATACAAAGAAGATACAAAGAAATCCGTGTTCTTGGACTGGAAGAATCAACATAG
>NW_006431483.1:0-282 GCF_000325575.1 Pteropus alecto | reverse complement strand
TTCTTTAACCCTTCACCCATTCTCCCAGCCCCCCACCTCCCTACCCTCTGTCCATCACCAAATTGTCCACTATCTTTATGAGCCTGTTTTTGATTAGTTTGTTCTTTTTATTCCTTAAATTCTGCATATGTGTTTATCTTTCTCTGTCTGACTTAAATACCTTCTAGGTTAATCACAGCAATATCTTTTTCCATTCCCTTCCTTTTCATATGAAGGGGTCTTATTTTCTTATCCCTTTAGCCACTCTGTCCCTTGGTTGGAGCACTTAATTCTTTTCCATTT
>NW_006431482.1:0-720 GCF_000325575.1 Pteropus alecto | reverse complement strand
GATGCTGTATCTCGTCGAAGGCTTTTCCTGCATCTCTTAATATGATCATATGATTCTTAATTTTTAAATTTGTTTATGTGGTGTATCACCATAATCTATTTGCTTATGTTGGACCATCTCCGTGCACCTGGGATGAAGCCCACTTAATCATGGTGTATAATCTTTTTAATATGTTGCTGTATTCAGTTCACTAATATCTTATTAAGGAATTTTACATCTGTGTTCATGAGAGATATTGGTCTGTAGTTTTCTTTTTTGTGTTATCTTTACCAGGTTTTAGTATCAGAGTAATATTGGCCTCATAAAATGCCTTGAGAAGTACTGCCTCCTCTTCAATTTTTTGAAAGAGTTTGAGGAGAATAGGTATTAAATTTTCTTTGAATGTTTTGTAGAATTCACTGGCGAAGTCATCTGGTCCTGGAGCTTTGACTTTTTGGTAGGTTTTTGATGATTGTTTCAATTTCCATACTGCTGATCAGTCTATTTAGATTTTCCAGATCTTGTTGATTCAGTCTAGGAAGACTGTATTTTCTAAGTACTGATCTGTTTCTTCTAGATTATTAAATTTGTTATTATATACCTTTTCATAGTATTCTTGCATGATCCTTTGCATTTCTACTGTCAGTCATAATTTCCCCTCTTTCATCCCTAATTTTGTTTACATGTGTCCTTTCTCTTTTTTCTCTAATGAGTCTAGCCAGGGGGTTGTCAATTTTATTA
>NW_006431481.1:0-653 GCF_000325575.1 Pteropus alecto | reverse complement strand
TAAAGAGAATCATGCACCAAGAAGATATAATACTTCTTAATATCTATGCTCCCAATCAGGGTGCCCCAAAATTGTATAGCAATTACTAATCGAACAAAAGGGAGAAACAGACCAAAATATTATCTGAGTAGGGGACCTAAATATCCCACTGTCGGATATGGACAAATCATCCAAATAGAAAATCAATAAGAAAAAAATCATCTTTAAATGACATGTTAGACCAACTGGGCATAATTGACATTGACAGAGCCTTCCGCCCCAAAACAGCTGCTTATACATTCTTCTCTAGTGCACATGGAACATTCTCAAGGATAGACCACATACTGGGACACAGAGATGGCCTCAACAAATATAAGAGGGTTGAAATCATACCAACCATATTCTCTGATCACAATGCTTTGAAACTAGAGATCAATTGCAAAAAGAAAGCAGGAAGAACGACAAGTTCCTGGAGATTAAACAATATGCTATTAGAGAATAACTGGGACAGAGAAGAAATAAAAAGAGAGATCAAGAGATACATATGAATGATAAAGGTAGTACAACATATCAAAACTTTTGATACCTGGATGATAAAGGTAGTACAACATATCAAAACTTTTGATACCTGGAACAACCGTCATAAGAGGAAAGTTTATATCATTACAAGCCTA
>NW_006431480.1:0-901 GCF_000325575.1 Pteropus alecto | reverse complement strand
TTTGATTCCACTCATTTCTTGCTTGTAGGGTTTGTACTGAGAAGTTGGCAATAATCTAATGAATAGGTTACCATCTTCTTTTCCCTGGCTGCCCTTAGAATTCTTTTTGTCATTGATTTTTGATAATTTTAATACAATATGTCGTGGAGAAGGCCTTTTTGGATTGATATAGTTGGATGTTCTGTTGACTTCTTGAGTTCTAAGCTCCAGTTCATTCCTTAGAACCTGGAAATTCTCGTCAACTATTTGTATGAAAATGCTTTGTCATTCTTGCCTATTCCTGTTTCCTTTCCTGTTGATATCAGCTAGTTCTTGTATTTTTTTTTTTTTTTTCATTCTTTGGTTTCTTTCTTCTTCCTTCTGATTATTTCTAGATTTCTGTCTTTGATATCACTGATCCTTTCCTCTGTTACATCGACTCTATTTTACAAGCTTGCTGTTTCATTCATCTCTTTCTGTGTGTTCTTCATCTCCAGAAGTTCTATTTGGTTATTTTTTAGGGTTTCAGTCTCCTTGCTAAAAATTCACTTTGCTGATCTAGTTGTTTTTTCAGTTCCTGGAATTGTTGATATGAATTATTTTGGATCTCATTGAGTTTTTTCAGAAGTATTATCCTGATTTCTCTGTCATTTAAATTGCATATTTCTATGTCTTTAAGCTTATTTTCTGGAGATTTTTCTTTCTTTCCGAGTTTACTTGTCACCTTGGTTGTTCATGTTCTTTAATACACTATTTGTCTACCTGGGCATTAATGGAGGTGTAGTCTGCCTTTTTTTTATTTTTCCAATATGAAGATTTATTATGTAAGGTCTCTTTTTAGCCTGTTGCTAAGAAGGCATTTTTCTTTTGGTTCCCAATAGGTAGCTTCTAAGCCTCTTGGATCCCTGCTTTATATAAATTC
>NW_006431479.1:0-540 GCF_000325575.1 Pteropus alecto | reverse complement strand
TAAGTCTCTTAGAGGTAGTATATGTAGGGTTTTCTTTATTATCCATTCAGCCACCCCACCTTTTCATTGGAGAATTTAATTTTTTTCATGTGAAATACTTGTTAATAGATATGTAGTTATTGCCATTTTCACATTTTTCACATTTATTCACATTTTTATACATATTTTTTTTTCTTAAAGAAGTCTCTGCAACATTTTCTGTAATACTGGGTTGGTGGTGAACTCCTTTGTCTGGGAAGCTCTTTATCGGTCCTTCAATTCTAAATGATAACTTTGGGTAGAGTAATCTTGGTTGTAGGTCCTTCGTTGTTTTTCATCACTTTGAATATTTCATGCCAATCCCTTCTGGCCTACAAAGGTTCTGTTGAGAAATCAACTGACAGTCTTATGGGAGCTCCCTTGTAGATAACTACTTGCTTTTCTCTTGCTTCTTTTAAGATTCTTTCTTTGTCTTTAATCTTTGTCATTTTAATGATGTGTCTTGGTGTGGGCCTCTTTGGATTACACTTATTTGGGACTCTCTGAGCTTCCTGGGGTTGT
>NW_006431478.1:0-314 GCF_000325575.1 Pteropus alecto | reverse complement strand
AGGCTGAGTGGAACAGACTGCGGCAGCGGCAGCGGCAGCAGGCTGCTACAGACACCTCTTAAAGGGACCGTGTTCACGAGCGGACTTTCGCAGTGAAGGACCTGCTCTCTCTAAGCACCAGCGCTGGGTTGGCTGCGCAGGGGGCACCTGGGACTTACAGCGGGGACACTGAGCTGTCAGAGTGAGGGCCAGAGGTGAGACTCTCTGTACAGAAGTGCCGGCAGTATCCATTGTTCCTCTGTTGGGTCCTCTCCCCTCCCAGTGTGCAGATTCAGCACTGCCACAGCTGAGACATCATCAAACTGGAAAATAGA
>NW_006431477.1:0-692 GCF_000325575.1 Pteropus alecto | reverse complement strand
TTAATCTCCATGTATTTGTGGTTTTTCCTGCTTTCATTTTGCAGTTGCTCTCTAGTTTCAGAACATTATGATCAGAGAATATGGTTGGTATGATTTCAACCCTCTTATATTTGTCGAGGCTATCTCTGTGTCCCAGTATGTGGTTGATCCTTGAAAATGTTCCATGTGCACTGGAGAAGAACGTATAAGCAGCTGTTTGGGGATGAAAGGCTTTGTAAATGTCCATTATGTCCCATTGGTCTAACGTGTCATTTAAGGATGTTACTTCCTTACGATTTTCTGCTTAGAGGATCTGTCCATATCTGACAGTGGGGTATTTAGGTCCTCTACTGCAATAGTATTTTGATCTGTTTCTCCCTTTAGTTCTGTTAGTAATTGCTTTATATATTTCGAGGCTCCCTGATTGGGAGCATAGCTGTTAATAAGTGTTATGTCTTCTTGATGCCTGATTCCCTTTTTCATTATGAAGTGTCCCTCAGTATCTTTCTTTACCTTTTTGATTTTGAAGTCTATTCCGTCCAATATTAGTACCGCTACTCTCACTTTTCTTTGAATGCCATTAGCTTGAAATATCATTTTCCAGCCTTTCATTTTGAGGCTATATTTGTCTTTGGAGATGAGACATGTCTCCTGGAGACAGCATATGGTTTGGGTTTGGTTTCTTGATCCATTCTGCAACTCTGTGCCTTTTT
>NW_006431476.1:0-822 GCF_000325575.1 Pteropus alecto | reverse complement strand
CATAATGCTTTGAAACTAGAGATCAACTGCATAAATAAAGCAGGAAGAACCACAAAGATATGGAGAATAAATAACACGCTACTGAAGAATAACCAGGTGAGAGAAGAAATAAAAAAAGAGATCAAGATATACATAGAAATGAGTGATAATGATAGTACAACTTATCAAAACTTTTGGGACTCGGCAAAAACGGTCAAAAGAGGAAAGTTCATATTATTACAGGCCTTGTCATATATGGCCTTTATTATGTTATTATGTTAAGGTACTTTCCTTCTATACTGATTTTGTTAAGTGTTTTGATCATTAATGGATGCTGTATCTTGTTGAAAGCTTTTTCTCCATCTATTGATATGATCATATGATTCTTATTTTTTAATTTGTTTAGGTGGTGTATCACATTAATCGATTTGTGTATGTTGAACCATCCCTGTGCCTTTTAGATGAGGTCCACTTGATTGTGGTGTATAATCTTTTGAATATGTTGCTGTATTCGGTTTGCTAGTATCTTATTTAGTATTTTTGCATCGTGTTCATGAGAGATATTGGTCTGTAGTTTTCTTTTTTTGTGTTATCCTTATCAGGTTTTGATATCAGAGTAATATTGGCCTTATAAAATGCGTTGGGAAGTCTTGCCTCCTCTTCGATGTTTTGGAAGAATTTGAGGAGACTAGGTATTAAATCTTCTTTGAATGTTTGTAGAATTCACTGGTGAAGCCATCTGGTCCTGGACTTTTACTTTTTGATAGGTTTTGGATGATTGTTTCAATTTCTATACTGCTAATTGTTTTATTTCGATTTTCCAGTTCTTCTTGATTCAGTCTA
>NW_006431475.1:0-846 GCF_000325575.1 Pteropus alecto | reverse complement strand
GTTTCTTGCATGTAGTGAGATTAGATCCCTACATCCAGTAACAGGTGAAAGGTGGCATCTGTGGGAACATCTGCTGTGTGTGTCTAATTCATGGAATAGTAGAAATAGATTGTCCATCAAACAGCATGGTCTGTATCTGCAGGGATTTTCCGATGTCACCTTGAACCAGAAGGAACTAAAGGACAAAGGAGTCCCCAAACCATCGAGAGCTTTCAAACTCAGGGGAGTGCTGCCTGTGTCAGTGCTTCTGTCTGCCCCAGGGAAGGGGCTCCTGGTGGATTCACAAAGCCCTTGCTTGGTGCCTCCCTTCAGTGTAGTGTGGGGTGACTGAGGCCTATTCACTATTTCCGGAGGTGATGCATATGGTGTCCCTGAGGGTGCATCCTGAAGTCAGGGCACAGACATTTAATCATGGACGGCAGGCACTGGAAAGTCAATGTCCCTGAGCCCACACGGGGCCCTCTCCTGCAGGGTGATGACTCGGCTGCAGGGGGGTGGTCAGGACCCACTAAGCAGCGGCTGCAGCTCCAGTAGCAGATGCAGGGGGAATGGGTAGGGCCTTACTCTGAGGGTGTGGGGCTTCCTCCTTTCATAAAATTTAATTAACAGTCAGACAGGGATGCTGAAGAAACAACGATGTCCTACTCTGTCAGGACCCTTTGCCAAACTCGAGAAGGCAGTAGGAACCACACACGAGGGGCAGGTCTAGGCCCCTAGTCCTCTGAGTAGTGAGCGAAGAGCTGGTGGCAAGGACGGTTGACTAAATCACTAGGTGTAGCATTTGGGAGACACACGGAGTCTGGAATGAGAAATTCTCACTGAGAGCCCAGAACCAATTCTGGTATC
>NW_006431474.1:0-1231 GCF_000325575.1 Pteropus alecto | reverse complement strand
TAAAGACTTAAATGTAAGACCTAAAATCATAAAACATCTAGAAAAAATATATAGGCATTAAACTCTGATATTGCTATTAGTAATTTTTTTATGATATAGCTCCTCATACAAGGGAAACAAAAGAAAAAATAAACAAATGGGACTACATCAAACTAAAAAATCTTTGCACAGCAAAGGAAAGCATCAACAAAATGAAGACAACTTACTGAATGGGAGAAGGCATTTACCTATGATACATCTAATAAGGGGTTAATATAAAAAAAATTGTAAAGAACTCATACAACTTAACAACAAAACAAGCAATCCATTTAAAAAATGGGCTGAAGACCTGAATAGGTATTTCTCCAAAGAGGACATATAGATGACTAATAGACATATAAAAAGATGCTCAACATCACTAATCATCAGAGAAATGCAAATCAAAACCATATGAGATTTCACCTCACACCTGTCAAAATGGCTATCATCAATCAATCAAAAAACAATGAGCGTTGGCAATGATGTGGAGAAAAGGGAATCTTCATGCACTCTTGGTGGGATTGCAAATTGGTACAGCTGCAATAAAAAACAGTTTGGAGGTTCCTCAAAAAATTAAAAATAGAACTACCTTTTGACTCAAGAATTGCAATTTGGGGTATTTTTCTAAAGAAAACCAAAGCACTAATTCATAAAGATCTATGGCATCCCTATGTTCATGGCAGCGCTATTCACAGTAGCCAAAACATAGAAGCAACCTAAGTGCTCATTGATAGACAATTGGATAAAGAAGTGGTACATATATACAAGGGAATATTACTCAGCCATAAAAAAATAAAAAAAATGAAATCCTACCATTTGCAATGACATGGATAGACTTAGAGGGTATTATGCTGAGTGAAATGTCAGGTTGGGGGAGGTAAATACCATATGATTTCACTTATGTGTGGAATCTAAAGAACAAGAGAGACAAACTAAAAAAAAAGCAAAACAAAAAACAAAACATACTCACAGATACGGAAGACAATCTGGTGATTGCCAGAGGAGAGTGGGGTTAGGGGACTGGGTGAGAAAGGTGAAGGGATGAAGTAAAAATTTGTAGTTCCAAAACAGTCATAGGGATGTAAAGTACAGCATCGAGAATATAGTCATTAGTATTATAATGGCCATGTGTAGAGCCAGATGGGTGCTAAAGCAATTGGGGGGATCACTTCATACACTATATAAATGTCTAATCATTGTACTATTTACCTGA
>NW_006431473.1:0-521 GCF_000325575.1 Pteropus alecto | reverse complement strand
AAAGTGAATAAAGAAGATGATCAAATGCCCTACCTGGAGGACAGGAAAGCCAATCAGAACTCTCAATCAGAATGGCAAGAGATGAGATGCCAGACTATAAAAATAATTTAAGGAGGATATAGGACACTATTAAGGCTCCAAATATTCATCAGATCAGTATAACTGAAGAAAATCAAGATGTTAAAGAGCTGTTTGAAAAAATAATGATGGAAAACTTCTCTAACTTGGTGAAGGAAATGGACATAAAACCCCAGAAAGCGCAGAGAATTCCAAAAATCAGGGATCCAAAGAGGCCCACATCAAGACACATCATAATTAAAATGCCAAAGTTTAAATATGAAGAAAGAATACTAAAAGCAGCAAGACGAAAACAAATAATTACTTGTAAGGGAACAACCATAAGACTAGCAGCTGATTTCTCAAAAGAAACTATGCAGGACAGAAAGGCTTGGCACAAAATATTTGACAGGAAGCAGACCCAGGATGTACAACTAAGAATAATTTATCCAGCAAAGCTATCA
>NW_006431472.1:0-500 GCF_000325575.1 Pteropus alecto | reverse complement strand
AGCAGATAGAAGTAGAGGAGTGCAACCCTTATTAAGAACCAGGCATTCTAAACTTAAGCACCAAGAAGAGATTTGCTATAGCAAGACAGTAACGCACATTCAGCATACAGAGGGACAAATTGAGACAATGACTGAAAAGCAGAGGATTCGAAGATCCACATTCGCAAAGGGGAATGGAGATAAGGCACATGCAGAAGAAAATAGATATATATGTACACATATATACACACATACCTACATACATACATAATTATGTACACATATATACACACATACCTACATACATAACGATCCTTGACATATGTGTAATGGTAACCACATGCCAAAGATTCAGAACTGGAGTATATAACCATAAAACGAGGAGGACCAGAGGGAAGATCCACAAAACCCAACCAAAGTAAAAAACCAGACACACAAGGACAAGGAAACACATCTCAGTTCCAATGACAAACAGACTCAAAATGAAAAGGCAGAAAATGATATTTCAAGCAAATGGCATT
>NW_006431471.1:0-469 GCF_000325575.1 Pteropus alecto | reverse complement strand
GAAAGGAGTCAGCTCATCTAAAACAAAATAACAATAGCAACAATAATGCATAATTAGGAGTAAAGTGACTATCAGGCAAATAGAAGCAGAGGAATGCAACCCTTACTAATAACAGGGCGTTATATGCTTAAATAAGAAGTGAATTGTTTTAACAAGATAGTAATGAATGTTCCGGATACATAGGGACAAATTGAGACAACAATGACTGAAAAGGGGAAGATTCAAAGATCCAAATTCACAAAGGGGAATGGAGATAAGGCACTACAGAATAAAACAGACAACTGTACATATATAACTATCCTTTACATATTCGTAATGGTAACAATGCACCAAAGATTCAGAACTGAAATATATAACATGAAACAAGAAGAACCAGAGGCAAAACCCACAAAACCCAACGGAAATAAAGAAAACAGAAACACATGGACAAGGATGCAATGGAAACACTGAGCTATCAGAAAGCAAAAGA
>NW_006431470.1:0-1295 GCF_000325575.1 Pteropus alecto | reverse complement strand
ATGAAAAATAATGAAAGAGAAATTCAATAACTACCAGATATCATAAGAAGAGGAAACATAAAAATAATGGGCATTATCGAAGGCGAGGAAAAGGAGTAAGGACTAGAAATCATTTTCAGACAAATAGTTGACAGAATTTGCCAAATCTAAGGAATGAGCTCGAGCTTGGAATTCAAGAAGTCAACAGAACACCCAATTATCTCAACCCAAAAGGGCATTCACAAAGACACATGATATTAAAATTATGAAAAATCAACAACAAATACAGAATTCTCAGGGCAGCCAGGGAGAAAAAAACGATAACTTATGAAGGAAAACCCATTAGATTATTGTTAGATTTCTCAGGACAAACCTTACAAGCCAGAAAGAAATGGAATCAAATATTTAAAGTATTAAACGAAAGGAACTACCCACCTAGAATGATGTATCCAGCTAAGCTCTCCTTTAGACGTGAAAGAGAAATTAAGACCTTTCTAGGCATACAAAAATTGAAGGAATTCTCTACTACGAGGCCAGCACTACAGGGAATACCAAAAGGGTCAACTAACCTAAAACAAAATGACAAAAAAAAAAAAAAAAATTACAAGTAAAGTGACTATCAGACAAATAAAAGCAAAGGAGTGCAGCCCTTACTAAGAACAGAGCATTATAAGCTTAAATAATAAGAAGAGAATTGCTATAGCGAAATAGTAATGAACGTTCAGCATAAATAGGGTAAACTGAGATAACAATGACTGAAAAGAGGAATTTCAAAGATCCAAATTCACAAAAAGGAATGGAGACAAGGCAAGCAAACAAGAAAATGGAAGACTACATATATATTACTATTCTTTACATATTCATAATGGTAACTGCACACCGAAGATTCAGAACCAAAATATATAACATAAAACAAGAAGAATCAGAGGGTAAACCCACAAAAGCCAACCAAAAAAAAAAGAAAACAGAAACACAAGGACAAGGAAGTAATGGAAACACCAAGCTACCAAAAAGCAAAAGATAAAATTGCTATAAGACTTCATATTTAAATAATCACTCTAAATGTAATTGGATTGAACTCACCAATATAAAGGCACAGAGTTGCAGAAAGGGTCAAAAGACAAAACCCAACCATATGCTGCCTCGAGGAGACATATCTCAGCTCCAAAGACAAATATAGATTCAAAATGAAAGGGTGGAAAATGATCTTTCAAGCAAATGACATTCAGACAAAAGCAGGAGTAGCAATACTAATATTAGACGCAATAGATTTCAAAATAAAAAAAAGATAAAGAAAAATACTGAGGAACACTTCA
>NW_006431469.1:0-490 GCF_000325575.1 Pteropus alecto | reverse complement strand
GGTCATCTGCGGGTACTGGGGTACAGAAGATGGAGAAGCACTCACAGACACTTTGAGCTCTAGAGGTACAAACTACGTCTCATTCCTCTCTGTAACCTCGTGCAGAGTTCAGGGCCACCCACAGACAGCGTACCCAAGGATGCTTTGGCCCCTCCGTCCATGGCGGCCTTTACCCGCTGGGAAGAGGTCAGTTGGGGGACACTGCAGACAGCTGTGGGTCTGAATTCAGCCTCCGTGCCTTAGGAGCTTTGCGATCACCTCTCTGAGCCTTTCGTTTCTTCATTTTTAATGCGTACACGGAGACTATTACGACTATCCCAGGCAGAAAGGTGAGTGAGAGGGAAGTGTCTGCTTCCGTCTAGAAGTCTGATTTCCAATGTGGAAAGCTGGAAGGAGCAGAGTCCTTAGGAAGGAGCCCCGGAGCCTCTGGGATCAGCTGGGACTCTGTCTCATTTTGGCTCTGGGACCCCCTGTGTCCACAATCCGGGAA
>NW_006431468.1:0-274 GCF_000325575.1 Pteropus alecto | reverse complement strand
AGAGGTTCCACTCAAGACATGGATCCAGGAGCACTATAAGAAGGGCCCCACTCCCATACCCTGCTCCCTAAAGACAACGAATTACCAAACTGTCAACCTAGAGTCCTCGGTATACAGACCCCACCCAGTCTCAGTGGGTCCACAACACAGCACGGGTAAGCACAGCATGGGGCAGCACAGCCCACAGGAGGGCTCCCCAGCAAGCAGCAGCTCTGGGTGGGGGGCGGCGGGAGGGGAGAAGCCGCTCCAAGTCCTCATCAGCCTGACAGATAAG
>NW_006431467.1:0-359 GCF_000325575.1 Pteropus alecto | reverse complement strand
AAGAGTTGTGAGTTCCATGCAGCCATCGGGGCAGATAAAAGGTACAGAAAAAGGTCAGAAGACAGAGAAGCGGGACAGCAGAGAACCAATAGTTGATTTTTACCAGCTGCAGTAGCAAAACCAAGGCTGAGCCACAGCCCTCAACTCCCATCCCAGAGGGCCCCTCCCCGCATGCCTTCTGAGACAAATCACCACAGAGCCCAAGGGAATCTGAGCAAAAACTACCAAAACTGTCGCTAATACTGACAGGGACTGAGACTGAGGGTAGTGAGTGTGATTAAATATCTACACAAAGATTAAAAAGGCATTATTAAGGCTTTATATAAGCAGAGATCCAAGAGGCTTGGATGCCACCTACT
>NW_006431466.1:0-483 GCF_000325575.1 Pteropus alecto | reverse complement strand
CAAAGACTTGAAAACCCATAACCAAAAAGATATTTCCACACCCATCATGTTCATAGCAGCATTATTCACGGTGGCCAGGATTTGGAAGCAACTGAAGTGCCCTAGGATAGAATTGGATAAAGATAAAGAAGCTGTGGTATATATATACAATGGAATATTACAAAAACCATAAGAAGAGATGAAATACTGCCATTTGTGACAACATGGATGGACCTTGAGATAATCATGCTCAGCAAAATAAGCCAGACAGAAAAAGTTGAAAATCACATGATATCACTTATATATGAGATATAAACCTAAGAGTAACAAATGAACAGGACATACAAACAGAGAGTCATGGACATGGACAATAGCCTAGTGGTTACCAGAGGGCAGAGTGACGGGGGAGGCAGAAGCTGGATGGGGTAAAAGTGGTCAAAAATGTGGTGACTGAAAGAAATCTAACTATAGAGGTGAACACACAATGTAAATATATATATATAT
>NW_006431465.1:0-1454 GCF_000325575.1 Pteropus alecto | reverse complement strand
TAATTTTGATGTATGATGATAGACAACAGTCTAGTTTCTTTCTGTTGCAAGTGGCTTTCCAGTTTTCTCAGCACCATTTCTTAAAGAGGCTTTCCTTCCTCCACTGAATGTTTTTGGCTTTTTTGTCAAAAATTATTTGCCCATATAAATATGGGTTTGCTTCTGGACTCTCGGCTCTGTTCCACTGGTCCGTGTGTCTGTTTCTCTGCCAATACCATGATGTTTTCATTACTATCCCTTTGTAGTATAATTTGAAGTCAGGCAGAGTGATGCCTACAGCTTTGTTTTTGTTTCTCAGGATGGATTTGGCAATTTGGGATCATTTATGCTTCCATACAAATGTGATGATTTTTTGTTCTATTTCTTTAAAAATTGCCAATGGGATTTTGATGGGGATTGCATTAAACCTGTATAATGCTTTAAGTAATATGGTCATTTTAACTATGTTGATTCTTCCAATCCAAGAACATGGAATATCTTTCCATTTCTTTGTATCTTCTTCTATTTCTTTAATAGGGTCTTATAGTTTTCATTATATAAGTCCCTCACATATTTCATTAGATTTATTCTCTGGTATAATATTCTTTATGTTGCAATTGCAAAAGGATCTTTTTTTTTTTTTTTCCCCATTTCTCTTTCTGACACTTCGTATTAGAATATAGGCACACTATGGATTTTTGAACATTGCTTTTTTATTCAGAAAATTTACTGTATTTGCTTATCATTTCCAGTATTGTTCTTAGGGATTTTTTTAGGGTTTTCTATAAAGAGAATCATGTCGTCCATCAATAGTGAGAGTTTGACTTCTTCGTTTCCTTTTGAGATGTCTTTTATATCTTTCTCTTGTCTGATTGAACTTGCTAGGACCTCCAATGTTATATTGAATAACAGTGTTGATAATGGACAGACTTTCCTTGTTCCTGAATTTAAAGATAAGGTTTTCAGTTTTTCACCATTAAGTATAATGTTGGCTGACGGCTTGTCATATATGACCTTCATTATAGCAAAGTAATTTTCTTCTACACTGATTTTGTTAAGTGTTTAGCTCATAAATTGATTCCGTATCTTGTCAAAGGCTTTTTCTGCATCTGATTCTTATTTTTTAATTTGTTTATGTGGTTTTTTTTGTTTATCACATTAACCATTTTGCGTATGTTGAATCATCCCTGTGCCTTTGGGATAAATCCCACTTGATCGTGGTGTATAATCTTTTAAATATATTGCTGTATTCAGTTCGCTAGTATCATATATAGGATTTTTGCATCTGTATTCATGAGAGTATTGGTCTATAGTTTTGTGTGTATGCGTTTGTGTGTGTGTGTGTGTTATCTGTACCAGGTTTTGGTATCAGGGTAATATTGGCCTCATAAAATGATTTGGGAAGTCTTGCCTCCTCTTCAATTTTTTGGAAAAGTTTGAGAGGAATAGGTATTAAATCTTCTTTGAATGTTTGG
>NW_006431464.1:0-599 GCF_000325575.1 Pteropus alecto | reverse complement strand
TATTAACCTTCTCAAAGAACTAGCTCTTCATTGCACTTATTTTTTCTACTGTTTTTTGTTTGTTTGTTTTCAATTTCATTTATTTCTGCTCTAATTTTGATGATTTCTTTCCTTCTCCTGAATTTAGGCTTCATTTGTTCTTCCTTTTCTAGTTTTTAAATATGAAGTGTTAAGTTGTTTATTTGGGCTCGTTCTTGTTTTTGGAGGTAGGCCTGTAATGATATGAACTTTCCTCTTATGACCACTTTTGCCATGTCCCAAAAGTTTTAATATGTTTAGTATCATTATAATTCATATATATGTATCTCTTGATCTCTTTTTATTTCTTTCTGACCCAGCCAGTTATTCTTCAGTAGTATGTTGTTTAATCTCCATGTATTTGTGGTTCTCCCCATTTTCTTTTTACAGTTGACCTCTAGTTTCAAAGCATTATGATCAGAAAAGATGGTTGGTATGATTTCCGCCTTCTTATATTTGTTGAGGCTATCTCTGTGTCCCAGTATGTGGTCGATCCTTGAGAATGTTCCATGGGCACTAGAGAGGAATGTATAAGCAACTGTTTGAGGATGAATGGCTCTGTAAATGTCAATTATGTCCAG
>NW_006431463.1:0-1346 GCF_000325575.1 Pteropus alecto | reverse complement strand
CACGTGCATGTATGTCTGTGCACCATGTGTGCACAAGCACAGTGAGGTGATGATTCCACGTCCCCCATCAGCCTGGGAAACTGTAGCTTCCTCATCAGGGCGGAGAGGTGGGCGGTCAGCCCCTCTTCCTGTTCCTGAGGGCACCCAGGCCTCTCTGTCCCAGCCTGGTCCCATGGTGACCAGAGCCCATGACGCTTTCCCTTTGACCCCTTCCCCTGGAGCCTGCCCTCCCTCCCAGCCTGCCGGGAGGTCACCAGTGGGAGACCCCAATGCAGATGCCTGGGAGGCCCCCAGTGTGCCCCTCGACCTGTGGTGGCCGTGGGAGGTAGATGGTAGGTAGCGCTGGACCTCGAAGGAGTGCTCTGGCCACCAGCCACCCTGGCCTTTCGCACCTTTGGCGGGGGCACTCTGAGGTACCCGGCACCCTCCTGGGATCTGCCCCTCCCCACAGCGCCCAAGGACCAATCAGCTGACAGGCGGGCTGTGATGGGCATGCGGAGCCTGGCCTGTCAGCCGTGGCACCTGCCTCCCTGCTGGGGTGAAGCTCCTTACTCGTAGAGGTGGGCAGCTGGGTGGGGACCCTTCCTGGGCCAAGCCCTGCCCAAGTCCCTGGGGAGCCGCCCGTGGCCTCACATGGGGGCTACGCTTCCCCTCACAGAGTCCCCCCTTCCCAGCAAGGGGTCTCAGACCCACAGAAAGCCCCGGAGACTGGGCAGCAGATCTGCTGGCCCTTCCCCACGCCCCAGAAGGATGCCCCTTGCCAAACGCCCTCCCCACAGCTTCCCCGTCACGCCCGCACTGAGGGGGCCCCAGGCAGCGTGTGTGATCCCCGATTGGGCAGCACTGTCCTCCTGGGAGCCCCATGTCCTCCCTGTGCTGTGCCGGGGGTTCTTGGTGATTCTTGGGGAACTGGATGACCCGAGGGCCTCACTACAGGGCAGGGGCTTTTGGGCACAGATACTTTGCCAGGGCAGAGTGGGTGGGGCCTTGGGACCAGCACAGGCCAGGGATGGTGGGAAGGGCTCCAGCTCAGCTCTGCACCCCCAGGGATGTCCCGCAGGCCAACTACTCAGGACCCCCACTGTGCCCAGATCACCCCGCCCACCTGCTCCCTCCCTTAGTCCACAGAAAAGAGGCAGTGAGCTCTGGAGCCCCATAGAGCTGGTCCGAGGCCCGGCAGGCCCAGATGGTGACAGGTTCTGGGGCCAAGATAAAGAGACCTGAGCCTGCCGCCCGCAGAGCCCGAGGGCAGGCTGAGCGGCCCCACAGCCCCAGCCAGGGACCTTCCCAGGTCCCACGGCCACCCCCTCATGTTCTAGGACATGTTCTCCTCGTCTGCTCTCCAC
>NW_006431462.1:0-1084 GCF_000325575.1 Pteropus alecto | reverse complement strand
ATATATATAACTATATATATAACTATATATATATATAACACACACACACAGTCCATTTTCTTCTGCATGTGACTTATCTTCATTTCCCTTTGCTAACTGGAATCTTTGAATCCTCCCTTTTTTAGTCATTTTTATCTCAATTTGTCCCTATGTGTGCTAAATGTTCATTGCTATCTTGATATAGTAAACCTCTTCTTATTGTTTAAGCTTATAATGCCCTGTTTTTATTAAGGGTTCCACTCCTCTGCTTCTATTTGCCTGATAGTCACCTTACTCCTCATTATGTTTTTTTGTTTTGTTTTGTTTTGTTATTTTGTTTTAGATAAGCTGACACCTTTCAGTATTTCCTGTAGTGCAGGACTCGTAGTGGAGAATTCCTCAATTTTTGTATGTTTGAAAAGTTCTTAATTTCTCCTTGATATTTAAAGGAGAGCAGAGCTGGATACATATTCTAGGCTGGTAGTTCCTTTCGCTTAATAGTTTAAATATTTGATTCCATTTCTTTCTGGCTTTTAAGGTTTGCACTGAGAAGACCGACAATAATCTAATGTATTTTCCTTTATAAGTTACTATTTTCTTCTTTCTGGCTGCCCTGAGAATTCTGTCTTTGTCGTTGTTTGTTGATAACTTTAATACAGTGTGTCTTGATGAAGGTCTTTTTGGGTTGAGATAATTGGGTGTTCTGTGTACTTCCTGAATTCCAAGCTCCAGCTCATTCCTTGGAATTGTGAAATTCTCGTCCACTATTTGTCTGAAAATGCTTTTTAATTCCTGCTCCTTTTCCTCGCCTTCAATAATGCCCATTATTCTTATGTTTCCTCTCCTGATGGTATCAGCTAGCTTTTGAATTTCTCTTTCACTATTTTTTCTGTCTTTGGCTTCTCTCTTCTTCCTTTTGTTTTATTTCTAGATTTTTGTCTTTAATATCACTGATCCTTTCCTTCATATGGTTGACTCTATTTCCCAAGCTTGCTATTTCATTTTTCAGCTCTTGCAGTGTGTTCTTTATCTTCAGGAATTTTCAATTCCTGAAATTTTTTGTATGACTCGTTTTGGATCTCACTGAGTTTTCTCAGAAGTACCA
>NW_006431461.1:0-262 GCF_000325575.1 Pteropus alecto | reverse complement strand
TATTAGGGAAATACAAATCAAAACCACAATCAGACCTTATCTCTCATAAGTTAGAATGACTTTATCAAAAAAACAAGTAATAAAAAGTGCTAAGTAGATTATGGAGAAAAAGGAACCCTCATACACTGCTGGTGAGAATACAATCTGGTACAGCCACTATGGAAAACAATGTGGAAGTTCCTCAAAAAATTAAGAATAATGACACTATTAAACTAACTACTTTGTATCTAATCCACCATTTGTAATATTCTTAATCAGTTCT
>NW_006431460.1:0-444 GCF_000325575.1 Pteropus alecto | reverse complement strand
CTCTGTATCTATGAGTTTGTTTCTGTTGTTGTTGTATATGTTGTTCTTTAGATTCCACATGTACATGAAATCAGGTGATATTTGTCTTTCTCTTTCTCATTGACTTCATTCAGCGCAGTAGCCTCTAGGTCCATCAAGGCAATATTTTTTTCCATCCCCTTCCTTTCATTCTGTCTGTGTCTTTTAATCTGAAATGAGTCTCTTGTAGGCAGCATATGTAGGGGTCTTGTTTTCTTATCCATTCAGCAATCCCATCTTTTGGTTGGAGCGCTTAATTCTTTTCCATTTGAGTACTTGTTAATAGGAATGTAGTTATCATCATTCTTTATTCCTGTTTTTGATACATGTTTTTTCTTCTTGAAGTCCCTCTAATATTTCCTGTAATACTAGCTTGGTGATGATAAATTCTCTTAACTTATTTTTGTCTAGGAAGCTCTTTATCTG
>NW_006431459.1:0-658 GCF_000325575.1 Pteropus alecto | reverse complement strand
CCTCAGTATCTTTCTTTGTCTTTTAATTTTGAAGTTTATTTCGTTCAATATTAGTACCACTACTCCCGCTTTTCTCTGAATGTCATTTGCTTGAAATATCATTTTCCACCCTTTCACTTTGAATCTATATTTGTCTTTGGAGCTAAGATGTGTCTCCCAGAGGCAGCATATGATTGGGTTTTGTTTTTTTTAATCCATTCTGCAACTCTGTGCCTTTTTATTGGTGAGTTCAGTCCATTTACATTTAGGGTGAGTATTGAAATATGAGGTCTTCTTATAGCTAGTTTATCTTTTGCTTTCCGCTACCTTGGTGTTTCCATTGCTTCCTCGTCCTTATGTTTCTGTTTTCTTTATTTTGGTTGGCTTTTGTGGGTTTTCCCTCTGGTTCTTCTTGTTTTATGTTATATACTTATGTTCTGAATCTTTGATGTGTGGTTACCATTACGAATATGTAAAGGATAGTTACATATATACAGTCGTCCATTTTCTTCTGAGTGTGTCTTATTTCCATTCCCCTTTGAAAATTTGGATCTTTGAATATTCCCCTTTTCAGTCATTGTTGTCTCAGTTTGTCCCTATGTATGCTGAGCTTTCATTACTATCTTGCTATAGCAATTCTCTTTTCATTATTTAAGCTTATAATGTCCTGTTCTTAGTA
>NW_006431458.1:0-1086 GCF_000325575.1 Pteropus alecto | reverse complement strand
AAAAAGAAATTGAAGAAGATATATATAAATGGAAGTACATACCTTCCTCACGGATAGGAAGAATCAACGTCATTCGAATGGACATACTATTCAAAGCAATCTGTAGATTCAATGCAATCTCTATCAAAATACAAATTACTAGAACAAGTAATTCTTAAATTTATATGGAAGCATAAAAGACCCCGAAGAGCCACGGCAATCTTGAGAAAGAAGAACATTGGAGGTGTCACAGTACCTGATATCAAATTCTACTACAAGACTACAGTCATCAAAACAGCATGGTACTGGATAAAAGCAGATACATTGATCAGTGGAACAGAATAGAGAGCCCAGAAATAAATTCATGCCTATATGCTCATTTAATATATGACAAAAAAGGTAAGGTAATACCACGGGGTAAAGACAGTCTCTCCAAAAAATGGTGTTGGAAAAATTAGACGAATACATGCAAAAAAAAAAAAAAAAAAAAGAAAGAGAAGAAACTGTACCACCTTCTTATACTGTATACAAGAATAGACTGAAAATGGATTAAGGAAAGACCCGAAACCATAAAAGTTCTAAAAGAAAACACAGGTGGTAAACTCTAAGATATTGCTAACAGTAACTTCTTTTCAGATATTTCTCCCTGGGCCAGGGAAACAAAAGAAAAAAATAAGTAAATAAATGAGAACACATCAAACTAAAAAGATTTTGTACAGCAAATGAAATCATCAACAAAACGAAAAGACAACTGATTAACTGGGAGAACATATTTACTATTGATACATCTGATAAGAGGTTAATATCTAAAATACATACAATTCAAGGACAACAAAAAACAGACAAACAAAAAAACAATCCAATTAAAATGTAGGCAGAAGATCTGTACAGATACTTCTCCAAAGAGTAAATACACATTTCCAATATACATATAAAAAGATGTTCAACGTCACTAATCATCAGAGAAATGTGAATTAAAACCACAATGAGATATCACCTGACCCTGTCAACGTGCCTATCATCAATAAATCAAACAACAAGTGTTGGCAAGGATGCAGAGAAAAGATAACCATCATACATTGTTGGTTGGATTGCAAATTGGTACAG
>NW_006431457.1:0-1350 GCF_000325575.1 Pteropus alecto | reverse complement strand
AAGCAGAAATAAATGAAATTGAAAACAAAAAATAGGAAAAATAAATGCAACAAGCTGGTTATTTGAGAAAGTGAATAAAATTGACAAACCCCTGGCTAGACTTACTAAAGAAAAAAGAGAAAGGACACAAATAAACAAAATCAGGGATGAAAGAGAGGAAATTACAACTGACATCACAGAAATACAAAGGATCATACAAGAATACTATGAAAAAGTATGAAAAGAATACCATGAAAAAGTATAACATCAAATTTAATAACCAAGAAGAAATGGATCAGTACTTAGAAAAATATAATCTTCCTAGACTGAATCAAGAAGAACTGGAAAATCTAAATAGACCGATCAGCAGTATGGAAATTGAAACAATCATCAAAAACCTACCAAAAAGTAAAATTCCAAGACCACATAGCTTCATCAGTGAATTCTACAAACATTCAAAGAAGATTTAATACCTATTCTCCTCAAACTCTTCCAAAAAAACTGAAGAGGAGGCAATATTTCCCAACTCATTTTATGAGGCCAATACTACTCTGATATCAAAACCTGGTAAGGATAACACACAAAAAAGAAAATTACTCTCATGAACACAGATGCAAAAATCCTAAATAAGATATTAGCAAACCAAATATAGCAACATATTAAAAAGATTATACACAATGATCGAGTGGGCTTCATCCGAGGGGCACAGGGATGGTTCAACATACGCAAAACGATTAATGTGATATACCACATAAACAAATTAAAAAATAAGAATTGTATGATCTTATCAATAGATGCAGAAAAAGCCTTCGACAAGATCGAAACACTTAACAAAATAGGTATAGAAGGAAAGTACCTTAACGTAATAAAGGTCATCTGACAAACCCTCAGCCAATTTTATACTTAATGATGAAAACCTAAAAACCTTCCCTTTAAGATCAGGAATAAGGCAAGGGTGTCCACTATCGCCATTGTTATTCAATATAACATTGGAGGTCCTAGCAGTGCAATCAGACAGGAGAAAGATATAAAAGGCATACAAATAGGAAATGAAGAAGTCAAACTGTCATTCTTTGCAGATGACATGATTCTCTATATAGAAAACCTTAAAGACTCTACAAGAACACTACTAGAAACAATAAGCAAATACAGTAAAGTCTCTGGATATAAAATCAACGTTCAAAAATCCATAGCTTTCCTGTACTCTAATAACAAAGTGTCAGAAAAAGAACTGGGAAAAATAATTTCTTTTGCAATTGCAACAAAAAGAATAAAATACCTAGGAATAAATTTAACGAAATGAGTGAAGGACCTATATAATGAAAACTAAAAGACTCTATTAAAAGAAGATACAAAGAAATGGAAAGATAT
>NW_006431456.1:0-388 GCF_000325575.1 Pteropus alecto | reverse complement strand
TAGCAAAGTTATTAATGCTCCTTCTGGTTTTGGTTATGGCCGGTCGAATGCCTGGGATAAAGAGGAAAAAAAGACGAAACAGAGAGTTAGACTTATGTATGCCTGAGTCTTAGTCTTAAGGGCCCGTCTTCCTGAGCTGTCCACTCTCGTGCTGCCTTCACGTGGGAGTGATGAATCCATGATGGGTTGCCTTCTACTTTAATTGCAGTGGGCATCGTCAGGTAGATAGTGAAGGGTCCTTTCCATTTGGGTTCTAGTCCCTTGGAAGGGAACTTCCGGATCCACACAGAATCCCCAGGCTGAAACTGATGGGGAAGTCTCTCCCCCGGGGCTGAGTCGGCAGCACGAACCCAGGACCAAATCTCTTTCTGTACACTTTGAAGGGCCT
>NW_006431455.1:0-448 GCF_000325575.1 Pteropus alecto | reverse complement strand
CACTAGGATGGCTATAATAAAAAAGACAGATAGTAACAAGTGTTGGTGATGACACAGAGAAATTGGAATTTCCATACATTGCTGGTAGCAATGTAAAGTGATGCCACTGCTTTGGAAATTTTTTTTCTCCTCTTTAATTCCCCCCTCCCACTTTCATCCCTGACCTACAGATATTGCCATCTCCCCTTAAGAACTGGACCTCTGAAGGCGGGGCATCTCCTCCCACATGCTCACAGAGTGCACTTGGGCCCTGGCACACCTGGGGCCTGGCGCACCCAGGGCCTGGCGCACCGGGGGTATGGTCCATGGCTCCACCTGGGTGCAAACCCAGGACCTTCTGCGTGTAAACAGATGTGCTAACCACTACACTATGGAGCCAACCTCTAGAAATTTTTTTAAATAGACTTACCATGTGACCCAGAAATTCCACTCAATGTATTATTCAGGA
>NW_006431454.1:634-1458 GCF_000325575.1 Pteropus alecto | reverse complement strand
CTCCAAAAAATAAGCTTACAGACATAGAAATATGCCTGTAGACTTCAATGACAGAGAATTCAGGATGGTACTTCTGAAAAAACTCATTGAGTTCCAAAATGAATCAGGCCAACAATTTCAGGAACTGAAAAAAGCAACTAGATGAGCAGAACAAGGAGATCGAAACCCTCAAAAAGAACAGAATAGATTTCTGGAGATAAAAAACACACTAAAAGAGTTGAAAAATGAAATAGCGAGCTTGGGATATAAAGTCGAACAAATGGAGAAAAGAATCAGTGATATCGAAGACAGAAATCTAGAAATAAACCAGAAGGAAGAAGAAAGAAACCGAAGAATGAAAAATAATAAAAGAGAAATACCAGAACTTGCTGATATCATCAGGAGAGGAAACATAAGAATAATGGGCATTATCGAAGGCAAAGAAAAGGAACAGAGAATAGAAAGCATTTTCAGACAAACAGTGGACGAGAATTTCTCAAATCTAAGGAATGAGCTGGAATTTGGAATTTAAGTAGTCAACAGAACACCCAATTATCTCAAACACAAAAGGCCTTCACCAAGACACATTGTATTAAAATTAACAAAAATCAACAACAAAGACAGAATTCTCGGGGCAGCTAGAAAGAAGGAAACGGTAACTTATGAAGGAAAACCAATTAGATTAACTTCAAACTTCTCAGTGCAAACCTTTCAAGCCAGAAAGGAATGGAATCAAATATTTAAACTATTAAGTGAAAGGAACCGGCTAAGCTCTCCTTTAGATATGAAGGAGAAATTAAGACCTTTCCAGATATACAAAAATTGAGAGAATTCTCCACTACAAG
>NW_006431454.1:0-536 GCF_000325575.1 Pteropus alecto | reverse complement strand
TTAAGGGTAAGGTGACTATCAGGCAAATAGAAGCAGAGGAGTGCAATCCTCACTAAAAATAGGGCATTATAAGTTTAAAATAATAAGAGAATTGCTATAACAAAATAGTAATGAATGTTCAGCATACATAGGAAGAAATCGAGATAACAATGACTGAAGAAAGGATTTAAAGATCCAAATTCTCAAAGAGAAAAGGAGATAAGGCACGTGCAGTATAAATGGACGATTGTATATATACAAATATCCTTTACGTATTCATAATGGTAACCACACAACAAAGATTTAGGACTGAGGTACATATATAAAACAAGAAGAACCAGAGGCAAAACCCACAAAAGCCAAACAAAGAAAATAGAAACACAAGGACGAGGGAACAAAGGAAACACTGAGCTACCAGAAAACAAAAGATAAAATGGCTATAAGAGACACATCTCAGCTCCAAAGACAAATATAGACTCAAAGTGAAAGGGTGGAGAATGGTATTTGAAGCCAATAGCATTTGTGGGAGTAGTGGTACTAATATCGGACGAAATAGA
>NW_006431453.1:0-254 GCF_000325575.1 Pteropus alecto | reverse complement strand
TTGGCACTGATTAAGCAGGTGAAACTAATGTCATCGCCATGGTCCTAGAAAATGGAACAGGAAGGAATAGCTGGAATCAGAGGGAGATTGGAAGATGCTACACTGGTGACTTCAGAAATGGAGAAAAGGCTAGGAGGCAAGAAATGTATGTGGCCACGAGAAACTGGAATAAGAGAGGCAATGGATTCTCTCCATTTTTCATTGAATCTTTTGTAATTGTTGTTGTTATTGAGTCGTATGAATTCTTCATATAT
>NW_006431452.1:0-608 GCF_000325575.1 Pteropus alecto | reverse complement strand
GACTCACTAAGGAAAAAAGAGAAAGGATACAAATATACAATATTAGGGATGAAAGAGGGGAAATTACAACTGACATTGCAGAAATACAAAGGATCGTACAAGAATACTATGAAAAAGTATGTAACATCAAATTTAACAACCTAGGAGAAATGGACCAGTACTTCGAAAAATACAGCCTTCCTAGACTGAATCAAAAAGAATTGGAAAACCTAAACCAATCAGCAGTATGGAAATTGAAACGATCATCAAAAACCTACCAAAATGTAAAAGTCCAGGACCAGATAGCATCACCAGTGAATTCTACCAAACATTCAAAAAAGATTTAATACCTATCCTCCACAAACTCTTCCAAAAATCAAAGAGGAGGCAATACTTCCCAACTCATTTTATGAGGCCAATATTACTCTGATACCAAAACCTAGTAAAGATAACATAAAAAAAGAAAACTAGGGACCAATATCTCTCAAGAACACAGATGAAAAAATCCTAAATAAGATACTAGCGAACCAAATACAGCAAAATATTAAAAAGATTATACAACATGATCAAGCTGGCTTCATCCCAGGGGCCCAAAGATGGTTCAACATACATAAATCGATTAATGTGAT
>NW_006431451.1:0-469 GCF_000325575.1 Pteropus alecto | reverse complement strand
AGGGAAGTTTTTCATCATTATTTCTTCAAACAGCTTTTCACCATCTTGATTTTCTTCAGGTACACTGACTAGACGGATGTTTGGACCATTAATAATGTCCCATATGCTCCTTAAATTATTTTTATAGTCTTGGCATCTTATCTCTTGCCATTCTGATTGAGTGTCCTTGGCTTTCCTATCCTCTAGATAGGTTATTTGATCCTTTTCTTTATTCACTCTGTTTATTCCTTTGTTTGTTCCATTTAATATACTTCTCATCTCAGATAATCTGTTCTTCATTTCAGATAGGTTCCCTTTTATAATTTCTACTTCCATTTTTATGCTTTTTTATCTCTTTGTTGAAGTTCTCACTGGATTTAACCAAAAGTTCATTGAGCATCTTCATAACCAGTGTTTTGAAATCTGCATCTGTGAGATTGTTTGACACCATTATTTCTGGATCTCTGCTCTGTTCTCTTATATGGTTTCT
>NW_006431450.1:0-299 GCF_000325575.1 Pteropus alecto | reverse complement strand
CACCCGTGCGCACGAGAGGACGCTGTTTGCTGAGCCGCCAGACTCTCAGTTCGGGCCCAGACAAGAGTCACGCTCCGAGGTGGACCGATTAGGAATGGAGGACGTGATGGCCTGCGGTGGGCCGTGGCCGCCCGTGACAAGGATCTATCCGTCTAATGGTCGCCACCTCGTGGCCGCTGTTTTCTCATCCCGGAGCTCCGTGGAAATTGGAAGGAGTGGGATTCGGCCATAGTGCCCGAGGCAGATTTCCATGAGGCCGTCAGGGTTATCAGGTTTGTCCCGGTCACGCGCAGATGTTA
>NW_006431449.1:0-460 GCF_000325575.1 Pteropus alecto | reverse complement strand
TTTGACAAAAAAAGCCAAAAATATACAGTGGAGAAGGAAAAGCCTCTTCAGTAAATGGTGTTGGGGAAACTGGAAAAACACTTGCAAAAGAAAGAAACTAGACTGGTGTCTATTACCACACACTAAAATTAACTCAAAATGGATTAAAGATCTGAATATATGACCTGAAATAATAAAATGCATGGAAGAAAACATAGGAACTAAACTCAAGGACCTTGCACTTAAAGAGGATTTTAAGAATTTAATCTCAAAAGCAATGGAAGTAAAAGCTAAAATAAATTAATTGGAATACATCAAACTAAAAATCTTCTGTTCAGCAAAAGAAATCGTCAGCAAGGTACAGAGACAACCATCTCAATGGGAAAATATATTTGCAAGCAATGCCTTCGATAAGGGCCTAATGTCCAAAATATTCAAAGAACGCTTACAACTCAATAACAACAAAAATACAAACGATCCA
>NW_006431448.1:0-924 GCF_000325575.1 Pteropus alecto | reverse complement strand
TTGCCAAAGCCATCGTGAGAAAAAAGAACGAGGCTAGAGGTATCACTTCATCACTCTGCCCAACTTCAAATTATACTACAAAGCAGTAGTAATCAAAACAGCATGGTATTGGAAGTAAAACAGAAACACAAACCAGTGGAACAGAATCGAAAGTCCAGAAGTAAAGCCATATTTATATGGGAAAATAATTTTCGACATAGAAGCCAAAAACATACAGTGGAGAAAAGGAAAGCCTCTTCAATCAATGGTGCTGGGAAAACTGGAAAGCCACCTGCAAAAGAATGAAACTAGACTGTTATCTATCACCACACACCAAAATTAACTCAAAATGGATTAAAGACCTGAATATAAGACCTGAAACAATAAAATGCATAGAAAAATCACAGGAATGAAATTGAAGGACCTTGGCCTTACAGAGGATTTTATGAATTTGACCCTCAAAGGCAAGGGAAGTAAAAGCTAAAATAAATAAATGGGACCACATTAAACTAAAAAGCTTCTGCTCAGCAAAAGAAATCATCAACGAGGTAAAAAGACAACTATCCAAATGGAAAAATATATTTGCAAGCAACACCTCTGACAAGGGCTTAATATCCAAAATATACAAAGAACTCATACAACTCAATAATAACAACAAAAAAACCCCACAACAATCCAATCGAAAAATGGGCAGAGGACCTGAACAGACACTTCTCCCTAGAGGATGTACAAATGGCCAACAAATATATGAAAAGATGTTCAACATTGCTAGCTATTAGGGAAATACAAATCAAAACCACAATGAGATAGCATTTTACGCCTGTTAGAATAGCTATAATCAACAGGACAAGTAATAACAAATGATGGAGAGGATGCTGAGAAATAGGAACCCTCATTACTTTGCTGATGAAACTGCAAATTGGTACAGCCACTATGGAAAGCAGT
>NW_006431447.1:0-343 GCF_000325575.1 Pteropus alecto | reverse complement strand
TTTCATATTCATAATGGTAACCACATGCCAAAAATCCAGAACCGAAGTATGTAACATAAAACAAGAAGAAACAGAAGGAAAACCCGTAAAACCTAACAACAAAAAAAAATCAGACACACAAGGACAAGGAAGCAATGGAAACACTATGAGAAAGCAAAACATAAAATGGCTATAACAAGACCTCATATTTCAATAATCACTCTAAATGGACTGAAATCAACAAGAAAAAGGCACGAAGTTGCAGATTGGATCAAAAAACAAAATCCAACCACATACTGCCTCCAGGTGACACATCTCAGTTCCAAAGGCAAATAGAGACTCAAAGTGAAAGGGTGGAAAATGT
>NW_006431446.1:0-1185 GCF_000325575.1 Pteropus alecto | reverse complement strand
TTTAGTAGAGCCGACGGTATGTGATGACAGACTGGCTGTAGGATATAAGAGAAGGGGGTCTAGGATATGGGAAAATGGCTCCGAAGTTTTTAATATTTGCCGAGGTGAGGAGGAGCAGGTTTGGGGGAACGCGTACTCGGACACAGTGTGTGCATGTTAGGTTTGCGATCCTGTTCAGACCTCCGAGTAGAATACGTAGGGAGTTCATGAGTATGGAGTTCGAGGGACAAGTCTGGGCTGGAGAAACAAATCTGAGAGCTGTCAAACTGTAGATGGCACTTAAAGCCATGAGATTGGGACAAAGTGTAAATAGAAAACAGGAGCAAAGACTGAGCTCTTGGGCAGGTCGGCATTTATCTGCTGGGAAGAATAACGACACAGCAGCGGAGGCTGAGAGTGAGGTAAGGAGGAAAGCCCGTGGGGTCCGCATCCTGAAGGTCAAGAAGGACGTTTTTGAAACAGGAGTGATCAACTGTTCATGGTACAAGTAAGCTGAGCGTTGAGAAGCGACCACTGGATTTAGTGATGTGGACGTCACCTGGGACCCTGTCAACGCCAGTCTCAGAAAGGATGGGAGGGGAGGAATCGGAGACTATGTGTGGATTGGGATAACTCGTTTGAGAGGCACTATAAAGAGGAAGAAAAATGGGCCATATCTGGAGAGGGATGTGGGATCAGAGTGGATTGTTTTATGAGCACGGGAGAACAGAAAACATGTTTGTATTCTGCTAGGAAAGATCCAGTAGGAATGGAAAAATTGATAATCCGGAGAGATTTAGTGATTCGCTTGGTTGATGTGGGATCTTGTGTGCAAAGCAGGAATTTGCCTAAGATGGTTCAAATGGTTTATTTGTAGGAATGGAGTCTGTAGATGGGTACAGACGCGGGTGGGTGAGTGACGCGGACCAGCCAATGCTCTCTTCTATTAATTCCCCCCCTCCCCAAGTAACAGAAAGTAAGTTCATCAACTGGGAGCGAGGATGGGGCGGGAGTGTTGGGTACTTGAGCGAGAAGACATATATTAGGAGACTGTGTGCATGGGCTGGGATACGCAGAAGGATTCTCAGGTCACGTTAGGGTCTGCTGGGGCCCGTGTAATGAATTTAAACCCCTTTCGATTTAAAAACTAGCACGATTGTGTATTTTCGCCACGCCAAGCTCAGCTGCATGGTGGTGAGTGTAAAG
>NW_006431445.1:0-435 GCF_000325575.1 Pteropus alecto | reverse complement strand
GATGTGGCTTGGGTAGGGCCACGAGCTGGGGAGGATGTAGTTTCAGGGAACTGTCTGGATGGAGCGACCTCTGTTATCCAGTTAGATGACATCTCAGCTATGGCGGTGCTGAGTCCACACAATGGGAGTGGGGAGGGCTCAACAGAGGAAAAATAGATACTGCCAGCGCTTCTACCCAGAGAAAGCCTTGCTTCTGATCCTCACTCCAACAACTCAGTGTCCCCTTGTAAGTGCACCGTCCCCCTCTAGCAGCCCACCCACACTGGTGCTCAGATCAAGCGAATTAGTCACCGCGAAAGTCCAGTCATGGTCATGGCCCCTTTAAGAGGAATATCTGCGGCTGCCATAGCCTCCGTCCCATTCAGCTACTTGGGACTAGGGCAGCCTCGTGTCTTCACCCCTTCTACCTTCTACCATTGCAGGGTGATTTCTTAT
>NW_006431444.1:0-1376 GCF_000325575.1 Pteropus alecto | reverse complement strand
GAGTGCTTCTTTAGTTATCCGGATATTGACTTGCTAGCCCTACGTGGCCCTCTGTGTTTCTTACTATCCCTGTTGGTGGTAAGGGACCCCAGTGTTGCTGATAGAGCCCTAATGTTCCTGAGTGACCACTGTATTCGTGATCAGTTTTTTATTGTTTTAACTGCCCCTGGTTTTTCTTGGTGTTCTTTGATGGTCCAGAGCATTCCCTTGTGATCCTGAGAGCTTGTGGCAGTCCAAATAGTGTCTGGGTGTTCCTTAGCTCCCTCTATATTCAAGAGTGTCTCCTGGTGGTCCTGAGTGCCCCTGGGTTGTGCTGGGTGGTCCCAGCTCTACCAGAGTGCCCCATTTTGGTCCTGAGGAGCTCTTGTTAGTTTTAATAGCTTCTTAGTAATCCTGAGTGTCACCTGGTGTTTCTGAGGGCCTCCAGGATGTCCAGATATCTTGCTGGTGGTCTTGAGTTTCTCCAATATGTTTCTGGGTTTTTATTTTTCTCACTGGAATGCCCATTGTTCATTTGGAGACCAACCTTGTAGTGCTAAATTTGCCTTGGTCTTCACAAGTGTCCCTTGGGATTCTGAGTACGTCTGGTATTCCTGAGAATCTCCTGATTTTCCTGAGCACATCGGTTATTTCTGAGCACCTCCTAGGGTTTTTTCCTGCCTCATGCTGGTTCACAGTGCTCCTATGTGTCCCTGAGTGCTTCCTGGTGGTCCTAGTAGTAGCCTGTTTGCCTTTTGCTCCCCTTGGTGTTCCAGACTGCCCCACGATCGACTGGAGAGCTCCCCATTGGTAACAAGAGCCCCTTGGTGATTGTGATAGCATTCTTCCAAACCAGGGGTTCCCAACCCTTGGACTAAGAAGTGGTATCAGTCCAGGGTATTTTTGAAACCAGGCTGTGCTCTAGTAGGTCAGTGGCAGATAAGCAAGCAAGGCTTCTGTACTTGTAGCCACTTCCCAGATCTACCATCACTGCCTCAGCTGCACATGAGATCATCAGGCTTGAGATTCTCATAGGAGCACTGGTCCCTGATGCCAAAAATGTTTGGCATCGTTGATTTAGAGTGCAACCTCGCAGTCCTTATAGTGCCCATGTCCTGACAGCCCTTAATGTTCCCGAGTACCTCTCAAATTTCTGAAAGCCTTCTCATTGTCCTGAGTTACCTCTGAAGATTCTGCACACCCCATACTGGTCCTGAGTGAATTCTGGTGTCCCTTGGTGCCTCATACTGGTCCAGAGTGCTATCCTGTTGTCCCAAGTGCTTTGTAGTGGTTATAAGTATTCTGGTGGTCCTTAGCTCTCCTGTTGTTTCTCAGTGCCGTCTGGAGGTCCTGACTGCTTTATTAATCCTGATGATGCAGTCGATGTCCTGAGTGGT
>NW_006431443.1:319351-324192 GCF_000325575.1 Pteropus alecto | reverse complement strand
GTGGGCCTGAGTAAGAGAAGCGTGGCTCAAAAGGCTCAACCTGTATTTTCTACTTTATTTCTTTTCATAGCATTTATCACCCTCTGACATATTTATTTGTCAGGCCCTTTATCTAGCCCCCACAGCCCCTTGGTTAGTTTTATAAGAGCATTGATTTTTTTGTTTATTGCCTAGAATACTGACTGGCATATAACATGTGCTTAGTAAATATTTGTCAAATGAAATAGGGGCTCTCTTTTATTTTTAGTTTACTTTTCTTCACAACCCTGTAAGGTACCACTATTATTCCATTTTACCAATGAAGAAAGCAATTTGCCTAGGATGTATGGCTAGAAAGTTATAAAGCTTAGTTAGATCTCTTCCACTTAATATATTGCCAAGCCCAAATAAAATACTGTAGAACAACAGAGTCTAAATATTATTGCTTTGCTGCTGAATGGAGTATGTAAACCATAGGCCTAGAAACCAGGAGAAAGGTGAGGTCTGAATGTCCTGAACTGAGCTTTGCTCATTCACTTACATGGGAACACACTGATATTTGTGATACTGCCGGAAACCGAAAACACCTGGAAAAATGCCTTCGTGTGAGGTCTTCCTGTGTACCACCTGACACACCTTTGGCTTGTATACACAGAAAGTTGGAAGATTGTTTTGATGATTTGGATAATTTCCCCCCCCCACTTTCTAGGAAAGATTTTTCTCTCCCTAGTTTGGAAGAACTTTAGGGTTGCTTTGGGCCAATTGCTTCATATCGCTTTTCTTTCTTGAGGTTTAATTCCTGAGGTTTAATCCTAAGGTCAGAGTGCAAACCATCTGCAGGGTGTACTTAGTGTTAACTTTCTCTAATGGTGATTGGGAAGGCCTAAGACAGAGCTATTCCCAAAGTAAGATGAGGCTGGAGCCAGAAATATCTCCAGGGTAAAATGAGGCTGGGTTCAAATGCCATCCTAACAGAGCTGTGTCATTCTGTCAGAAAAGAAGATAAGGGAGAATAAGATCAGGATCCAACCTCTCAGCTGGCTGGGATGTAGTATATCTCCTAAGTCTCAGGTACCTGTAACCTTTTCCCCTAAATTTTTTATTGTGATAAAATACATATAGCATAAAATTTATCATCTTAACCATATTTAAGTATACAGTTCAGTAGTTTTAAAGACATTCATAATGTTGTGCAACCATCACACCACCATTCATCTTCATAACTCTTCATCTTGTAAAACTGAAACTCTATACTCATTTAAACAATCACCCTCCATTCCCCTTTCCCCCTAGCCCCTGGCAACCACCATTTTACTTTCTGTCTCTGTGATTATTACTCTAAAACCCATGTACCAGTAACTTTGCGGTGAGAGACCTGGTGAGGCCCTGGGCTTATATTATAGGAGACTGAGACAGAGGGAGCAGAAGCAGATGTATTCAGGGTAAGGCGGTTCTCAGTAATATGACAGAAATAGAAGAGGAGGAGGTGGAAGAAAGTTGTCCTGTGGTGTCATATGGTCAGTGACGTATCCAGAGAATAGTGAATAGTGAACTGTGGCTCAGCGTGGTCCCCAGGGTAAAATGAGACTGGGATCAGAGCTGTTCCCAGGGAATAAAGAAAGTAGGATAAGAACTTTCCCCAGGGTAAGATAAGCCTGGGGGGAAAGTGCATGGGGGTGACAACATCATTCCCAGGGTGAGAGAAAGAAAATAGCATGTTTGAGCAGTCACAAGTAGCAAAGGAAACATAATGAGAGGAAAGAATTGTAGGGCAACATGTTTAGGAGATGAGGCTAGGGAAACAAGCAGATGCCGGATCATGGAGAGCCTCGTATATCATGTTAAGGATTTGAGACATTATTTCAGCAATGCAAAGCCACTGCAGAATTTTAAATAAGGGATAGACATGGTCAAATTTGCTTCTGGTCACTTCATCCTGTGTTCCCAGGGGAGCTGGGGTCAGGAAAGGCTAGAAAAAATTATGGTAGACTAGGGATTCTAGGCAGATATTTGCCAAAGCTACAAGTATATGGGCACATCAATCTGAGCAGAGATGTCTGAGGAGTGGTTAGAGCCCGACCTGAGTAAAATCACAGAAACTTTCTTGGACCTTATAAAAAACTAAGAACCTAGGCAATTGCACAGTGTTGTGAATGTACTAAATGACCTTGAATTGTTCATTTTAAAATGGTTAATTTTATGTTATGTGAATTTTTAAAATTTTCTTTTATTTTTTTATTTTTAAAATTTTTTTTAGGTGAGGCACCTGGTCTTTTTAGATGATCTCCCATCCAAGTACTAATCGGTCCGACCCTGCTTAGGGTAGCATGGCCGTAGACTTGTTATATGAATTTTATCTCAATAAAACAAACTTAAAAATAAAACTAAATAAAACTAAGAACCGTGTCCTGCTTCAGTCTTTATATGACTGGGCTGGGGATTCTGTTACTGCCTTTCTTCTGCAAGGGCTTAGCTTACTGGTGGTGGCATTGGACAGTCAAGGATGGGACTTAGACAGAAAAAGTTGAGAACTATATGTAAGATATAAAACTGAAAGTAACAAGTGAATGAGACGACCAAAAACACAGACAACAGTTTAGTGGTTATCAGAGGAAGGAGGTGGGGAGATAGATTGGGTAAAAGGGGATCAAATATATGGTCATGGAAGGAAATTTAACTTTGGTTGGTGAACACACAATGCAATATACATATGACATATAATTGAATTGTACACTTGAAACCTATATAATTTTATTAACCAATGTCACCCCAATAAATTTAATTAAAAAATTATTAAAGTAGTTGAGAATTCACAAACTAGCCTATGAATTTACACCATTTTTATGAATAAATTTCAAAATTCTTCTGAAATTCATTAACAAACCCCATTTGAAAAGAAAAAAAAAAAAAAGGGATTGGACTAGGCATAGCAGCAGGGATGTGAGCCCAAAACTTTTTCTTTTTTGTTTTTGTCCATCCTTCCTGTTGGCTGCCACAGTCATCTTTCTAACAAGTCAGCCTAACCATGGCCCTTCCCTGCTCAGAAGTCTCTATTGCTTTCCCATTCTCTACAGATTATAAAATCCAGGCTTTTGATTGAATCTGGTGTTCGTGGCATTCCATGCTCTGGCTGCTGCACATTATCTTTTCGGCAAACATTTCTCTCTCGTGAGCGCTCTCTCTCTTTTTATTTATGCTTTGCATTTTGCTTGGAATGTCTTCCTACCTTTTCCATCTGGTAATCTCCTCATCATTCAATACACAGCTCTAGGGTCACCACTGTTTTGAAGCCTTCTCTGGTTTCCATGCCCACTGGCAGGTAGTTTATTCCACTGTTCTATTATACTTTATGTGTCTCTCTGTTCATTATCTGACTGTATCGTGATTGCTTTGTATGTAATTGCCCCACAGATCGGGGGTATTTTAAAGATGGGGATCTAATTTTTTTTTTTTCTGTATTCCTGGTCCAGTATTGTACAGAGACAGCTCTCACTGTTTTGTGTTGTTTAGAAACTTTTATTTCTACATCATAAATACCCAGTCAGAAAAGGCAGATAATAGACTATGTTGATATTGGTCAGTGTCCTGAGGCTAACAGGGGACATCAGTCCATAACAGTCTTGCTCTCCTTTACTTTTCTTTCTATCCTAGCCAGGAGGTTCCTGAAAAATCACTGTAGCTGGTCTTGGGAATCAGTTCTTTGTTGAATAAGACAAATAATAAAAAAATAAAGATAATCTGAAGTAAGTATGACAGAGACTGTTAATTGCCTTTACCAATATTGACTCTCATTCTTTCTTCAATGATAGAACACCTGAGTTTTAGTGGGACACATAGCTGCCCAGCCTCTTTGCAACTGACTCCGGCCACATGTCTAAGTTCTGACCAGTAGGATTTAAGAACAAGTGGTACATCTACCACTTCTGAATCATGTGCTTAAAAAAGAATGGATGAGTGCTTCTCTTATTCTTTTCTCCTTCCTGCTAGCTGGGAGACGGTGAGAGCCACCACACTCCTTTTGGTCCCAGAGATGGAAGCATCATATTGAGTGAGGATGGAAAAGTTCCACTCTCAGTCCCTGGCTGCTTGCTGCTCAATTATTCTGTGTGAGAGAAATACACTTCTCTTTGATTTAATCTTCTTTAAGTGGTGGTCTCATAATTACGACAGTTTGACCTGTACCCTCACCAATGCAGGGAGGCATCAGGTTGCTGCAGCATCATGTTGCTTCTTGCTGCTGTTCCTAGATGCCTCTTAGAGCAGGGGTCCCCAGTTCCCAGGCAATGGACCGGTAACAGTCTATGGCCTCTTTGGAACCGGGCCGCACAGCAGGAGGTGAGGTATGAGTGAGTGAACCTTCATCTGTATTTGCAGCCACTCCCCAGTGCTAGCATCACCACCTCAGCTCCACCTCAGATCATCAGGCATTAGATTCTCATAGGAGCACCGGTCCCTACTGCCAAAAAGGTTGGGGATCACTGTCTTAGACTACTCCCTGGGTTCCTGACCATTTCTTGCCTTGCCTTGCCTCTTAGCCCTAATTCTTGCTACCCAGATAATTCCCTGAATTCTCTCATGTACTTAAAAAATTTTGAGTGAAAGTCGTATAACATTAAATTAACCATTTTAAACTGAACAGTTCAATGGCGTTTAGTACATTCACAGTGTTGTGCAACTACCACCTCTATCTCATTCCAAAACATCTCCATCGCTTCAAAGTAAAATACCTTACCTAGTAAGCAGTTTTTTCCCATTTCCCCCTTCCCCTGGCAGCTATCAGTCTTCATTCTACCTCTATGGATTTATCTATTCTGGATATTTCATATAAATGGAATCATAATATGTGACCTTTTGTGTCTGGC